>NC_069003.1:12432935-12438883 GCF_001194135.2 Octopus bimaculoides
GGCAGTACAAAAGAAAATTATAATAATAATGGTTTCCAATTTTGGCACAAAATTGTGGAGAAGGGGGGGCCTCACCATTCCTGCCACTAATAATAATAATAATAATAATAATAATAATAATAATGATAATGATAATAAAATGAATGCCAGAAACATAATTTTGGCAATAAACTTGCTTGCAGTTGCAGTGGTTCGGTATGGCGCTGGAATCCTGAACTGGACAGAGGAGGAGCTAAAGGAGGTGGGCAGGAAGTCAAGAAAGCTCCTATCGATGCATGGAGCCCATCATCCATGTGCAGACACTGATCGCCTATAAATGAAGAGAGCAACTGGAGGAAGAGGACTGGTAAGTGTGGAAGACTGTGTACATACTGAACTTGAGAGCTTAATGAGATATCTAACCCAAAGTAAGGAAACCTTGCTAGTGCCGGTTAGGGATGAGGGAGTATTGAAAGCAGAGTAAAAAGGAAAAATGAAGGAAGAAGTACAAAAAGGACATGAAGAAGAATTATGCAACAAGGGACTATACAATCAATTCCATGCAGCCACAACAGAAGTTGCAGGGAAAAATAGGTGGAATTGGCTGAAGAAAGGAACACTAAAAAAGAGACTGAGAGCACTATACTGGCAGCGCAAGACCAAGCTTTGGCCATGAACTGGAAGGTCAACCTTTGGAATGAGCAAGTATTTCTAATGTGCAGCATCTGTAATAGAGTGGATGAAACCATTGCCCATAACACAAATGCCCTAGACTTGCCCCAGACCACTATAAGTTGTGGCAACATGATCAGGTAGCAAAAGTGCTACATTGGAGACTGTGTGAAAAGTGGAGGCTAGAGAGAGGCAAGAGGTGGTATGAGCACAAACCGCTGAGAGTGGCAGAGTCGGAGACTTGCAAAATCCTCTGGGATTTCCCACTCCAAACAGATAAGGTGCTAAAGCAAAACAGACCAGACCTAGTAGTGGTTGACAAGATGTACCACATGTGCTATATAGCTGATGTTGCATGCCCCTTTGACTTATGGATAGTCAAGAAGGAAGGCGAAAAAATAGATAAATACAACCCTCTTAAGTATGAAATAGCCCGGCTGTGGGAAATGAAGCTGGTCAAGATAGTACCCATTATTGTTGGGTCCTTGGGGTCAGTGTCAGAAGACATCAAGAGCAATATAAAGGAAAGTGGAATAGAGTGCTCAGTAGAACTGTTACAAAAGGTCTGCCTCTTTGGCACGGCCAGAATAATCAGGAAAGTATTAGATAGCTGAAAAGAATGGGTAGCATGGTACCGTTGGCTGCAGGTAGTAAGCCTGCTACACATGCAAGACTCCAGGAGTTCCAACAAAACCTGTGATAAAAAGAAATAATAATAGTAGTAGTAGTAGTAGTAGTAGTAGTAGTAGTAGTAGTAGTAGTAGTAGTAGTAGTAGTAGTAGTAGTAGTAGTAGTAGTAGTAGTAGTAGTAGTAGTAGTAGTAGTAGTAGTAGTAGTAGTAGTAGTAGTAGTAGTAGTAATCATTAAATGATAATGTGCAGCTTGTAATAGCTGTGGAGCTGGCTTGACTTTTGTTTGTAAAGCTGTTAGTTTTTGACAAAAAAAGGGCCTCTTTATAAATGGGAAGATCATAGTGACCCACTCAGCTGTAATACAATTGGCTATGGAGGTCAGGCAGTAGAGGAACATCAATGCTGCAATAATCAATGTAAAAGAAGTTGGCTCTTAAAAGTAATAAAAATGGTTTGACCCTTTTGTTGTTGTATTTCTGTTAGCACACATTACTTTTGTTCCAGTTAATTTTGAAAATAATGAAGAATTTAATCAAAGAATTTTTGTCATTATCAAGCTGTATTTAGAACATAAATTAACATGGAATTTCAATGGAAAGTTTTAATTTAGATCATTTTAAAAAGGAACTTGCATCATAGAAACACAGGCGGTTTTAAACAGGTTGGTGTCAAAAGGGTTTAAGGTTTGGTAGAACTATTTTGAAAATATTCTACTTTGAATACACTGACACTTAGAATACACTTAGAACATGAATTAACACGAAATTTTGATGGAAGGTTTTAATTTAGATCATTTTAAAATGGAATTTGACATAATAATGAATTTGTTGTATACAGTGCTCAGGTGCAATATAACTCATCAGAAAAAGTAACCAAAATTGCATGAACAGTACACAGAATATGCACAGGAAGTGAACAGTGAACAAAATAAGAAACGGTGGTGGGGGGGCATTAGATGTACTGTTGGTGAATTTCAGGAAGCATGGAGGTTTTGAAGGATGTAGTGTTCTGACAGCTAACAAATGATGTGGGTAGTTTATTCCATGCTTCACAATTCTGAGTATGAAAAATGTTTCCAAAAGACATGGGTGCTGAGTTTTGTTTTGGTCTTATGAGCATATCTATGAGTGTTAGACATATGGGATTCAAAAAAGGTTCCCTAGGTTGTTGTTGGAAGGATGGTGGATAATCTTGTGAGTGTCTACCAAGTCAGTTGCCAGACATTGGAACTTTAATGTATGATAGAAACACAGGCGGGGCAGAGGTGGGGCAGAGGCGGGGCAGAGGCAGGGTGGAGGGTTTTGGTTTGGTAGTATTATTTAAAAAAATGAGAGCTGATAGCAGGTATTCTATTGGAATTTGGAATCTGTCCAGGAGAGGGCTTTTGAAGTGGGATCCATCTTTTGAGTGATTCTGCTGGTCTGACCTTTTTCCAAAACAAGAGACCCATCAAGAGAGGAACCTTGTCAAGTAGGACCTACCTACAAATCCCAAATCTATGCTTGCCCAGTGTGGAGCCAGTTCTAGTCTACCTCCAAATAATGGGGACTAGTACAGCAATGTCTGTGACTGAGTCTTCATGTGCCAGATAGGTTTGAATTCCCTCACCAGACAACATAATTAAACATTGGACTAAGAATGCTATGCAGCTGTGTCCTGTTAAACTCTCATTTATCAGAGGACTCAACATATATAATAACATAATGAAATTTATGCTAATTTATGTTAATTTTTGAATATTTCCTTGTTGGACGAATTAATTTTTTGAATAATCATAAACTCTGTATTCAAGGAATTCACTATTTTAGATTTCGATCAAAGCACTGGAATGGCAAATATGTTTCAAAAGAATGTGATAATTCACTGAAAAAGCCATTTTAAAGGGGATACAGTACTTTTCTATTACTACAATAGCAGAAAACCATTTTCAAACAATGGAGTTTGTTATTGCTAAATACTACACAATTTGTAATGGAATGTTCTTGCTGGAGAATTCCTGACAAAACTACAAGACAAACCATTGAGTGCAGTAGGGAGTCTTGAGATATCACTTAAAGGACTTTACTGGATGGTTTTATTGAGGTAGACAGAACCGAGATTGATATTGGTTTAAAATCTGGCAGAGTTCATCTACGTCCAACTTTCTACACGAGTATATATACATATATACATACATAATACATACATATTATAGATATACACATATATAACACACACACACATACATATATACATATATATATATGTATATATTTATACATATATACTTATGTATGTATTGCATACATATATATATATATATATATATATATATATATATATGAGTAGACAAATGAAAGAAGGGTACTCAACCAATTTATTGAGAGTTACATGTATGAATCAAACTGTTTTGATCCATATATATTATTTTTATTCTTTTACTTGTTTCAGTCATTTGACTACGACCATGCTGGAGCACCACCTTTAGTAGAACGAATTGACCCCAGGATTTATTCTTTGTAAGCCTAGTACTTATTCTATTGGTCTATTTTGTTGATCTGCTAAGTTACGGGTATGTAAACACATCAGCATCGGTTGTCAAGCGATGTTGGGAGGACAAACACGCACACACACACATGTATATATTATGACGGGCTTCTATTCAGTTTCCATCTACCAAATCCACTCACAATGCTTTGGTCTACCTGAGGCTATAGTAGTTCACTTGGTATAACACTAGTGTAACAATAATTGGGTACCCTCCCAGCAGTATATTGGATATATATTATCCCTTAGTGGGTTGAATCCTCAACCCCTAACTCTCTTGGATTATATATATATATATATATATATATATATACATATATATAAAATACAAAATGGGATAACAAAACATCCAGATAGACGATACAAAGAAAACAAGGACGGGTCATTCGAAGTTTTCTTTCCTCAGTCGAGTTCCAGATTCTCTTTGCAATTTCAGCTGATTATACTCGAGTTTGCTCCAATCTGGCCAGCCCCAAGGAAAAACTAAGCTAAGAGTATTAGATTCCTTGGAAGGAAGCAGCGAATGTAAATAAAAACAAGGATGGAAAAAAACCGACAATGTTACACAAATACAATAGAAATAATAACAGGACATAACAACAGGTGTCTTTTGACTAAGGACAAATTAAATTAAGCTGGCATATGTGGAAATAAAGCCTTACGGCAGGGATACAGGATTTGACAGGCACAGGGAGGAATATCGATGTTGCATGGATAATGACCGGCCAAGAAAGAAAGATCAGGCTTGGTCGAACATTGGTCACATGGGAAGAGAAATATATATATATACACATATCAGTGGCGTGCAGTGACTTTCGAGGTTGGGCATGCAATGAATTTCTCCCCCCCCCCCCGGCAATTTTTCAGTAAAAAATTTTCGTATTCCTACAATTTACATATGAGAGATTCTGAATATGCAATCACCCCCGTATGGCCTAGAATAAGCAGGGAATAAAAAAATGGCTCTGTAGAGATGAGCCTGAAATAAGTGTATTGTTTGTATTTTTCTCTCTCATCGAAACGTCAGTACTTTCCCAAAAATCATAAATAAAATGTAAGAAAGATGAAATTGGATTCTGTTAATATTTTTGTATATTCAAAATCTGTTAAAGGTAGGAATCCGAAAAAAAATTTTCACAAAAATTCGTTTTTCAAAGCGGTGCGATTCTGTATTAGCCCCTATACCTATTGGTTGAGCTAAATCAATTTGAAATGATTTAATTAAGAGAACACATTTAGTTACATTATATAGCTATGGTTTAAGATCATTACACTCTTGAAGACAAGTCAGGTGCTTTATCATGCTACTTGTCAATTCCGGGAAAATTATTGATATTCAAGCAGACTGTTCTAAGACTTACTGAACTCCGTATATTAAAAGACTACGTCTCACGCACACACATTGAAAATACACGCATATACATGAATACACACACAATGAAAGACAGTGAAAATTCAACATTGTAAAAAGCCCCCAAAACTGTTGTGGCAGAAGTCAACATCTCTGAGATTGAAACAAGACATTTATGGCTGTAAATAGACTACACCCAACAGCATAGAAAGGAAAACCTATGTAGAGAAGTCGAACCATTTCTCCTGCCAAACAATACTGATGTAAGATGGTCGAACCAAAGCCTGTAATATATGCCCTTTAATATATTAATTTTTTTTTAATGTTCTAAAATGTTATTTACCTCATTTATAAATTAATTCAATTCTTCGATCTTTCTGGGCAAATATATCTACCACATTTTCATAGAAATCTTCTCTTTTCATCAATTGTTGTAATGAATCTTTTTCAATTGACATTAGTGCTAACCCAGACAGTCTTCTTTCTCCTGTCACATTTCTTTGGTATGTTTTGATTCTACTTAATGCAGAAAAGGATTGCTCTACAGAAGCAGTGGTAGACGGAATTGTCAAAATCAACTTGCACAGATTGAAGAGTTCTGGCATAGCTTCAACAAGGTCACTGCTGTAAATGTAACTCATTAAATGACTTACACTTCGCTTTTTAAAATCTTTCATTAAATACATCACATTGAGCTCACTTTGTAATCGAATTACATCAAAAAATCTGCCATAAGTGATTTTTAAAGAATCTATAGAATCCACAGGAAATTGTTTGCAATACTCATC
>NC_069003.1:12439181-12441847 GCF_001194135.2 Octopus bimaculoides
AAAAATGTACCCAGTCCATAAAAAAATATCTTGCATTCTTTCATAGCAGAGCATGATTATGAAAGAACTAGGATCTTTCTGATTTGGCGGGCGCCACTTGTTTTCTTAACGAAACACTTTCAAACTTGGGACACTGGTAGAATGTGTCATATAAAACATCTTTTACTCTTAGTGTTATTGAGAAAATTTTATCTTTTTAAAGTTATTTCGTGTTAAAAGTTGTCGTATTTCGGTAATTTCAACCAATCACTGACGTCTATTGAGGTGAAAACAATTACTGCTGTGGAATGTAAACAACACGTTGTGCGGTGTAATGGGATCTTTTCCCTTGAATAAAATTAGTGCCGTTTGTCATCAACAACTATTGGCGGTAGTTATCTATGACATCGTTCGTGCGTTTGTACTGGTTTTAGCTTTAGGATTTTAGGGTTAGGGTTAGGGTTAGGGTTAGTGTTAGGGTTATGAGTATTTTGGCAAATATAATATAGATAATATAATATCTATATTATAATATAGATACTATTTTTGTTTTCAGAACACTCCAAAAATATAATAGTGCAAACAGATGTTTTGGATTAAAAAATTCAAACTTATCGCCAGGCTATTCCAAGAATCATGGCTAACTCAAGAACTGCTCGTGTTCCGGTCAAAAATTTTAGAACTGTTCTTGTTCCGGTCAAAAATTTTACAGGTTAAAAAGTGGAACTAGGTTAGCAACAATTCTACACTAACAAAGAGACAGAGAGGGGGTGTCATGCAGTTTTCTCAAAGCATGACATGCCACAATGAATTTGTTGAGTCACTGAGAGAGAGAGGAAGGGGGTACAAAATATTATGAATGACCTTTCTTCCTAGCATGCCTTTTAAACAAGTCACTAAGAGAGAGAGAGGAAGGAGGGACAAACTAACAAAGAGACAGAGAGGAAGGTCATGCGGGTCTTCTCAAAGCATTACATGTCACAATGAATTTATCGAGACACTAAGAGAGAGAGATGAAGGGGATACAAAATATTTCAAATGCCCTATCCTCTTAGCATATCTTTTAGCAAGTCACTAAGAGAGAGAGAGAGAGAGAGAGAGGAAGGAAGGACAAACTAACAGAGACAGAGAGGGAGTGTCTGTCATGTGGGTATTCTCAAAGCATGACTTCCCAAAGCAGAAGTACAAGTCACTGAGAGAGGGGAAGGGGAGACAAAATATTTCGAAAACAACTGGACAGATTTTCTTAGAAACAAAGTAACTATTTTATCTAATTTTCTGATGATATGGATAAAAAATCACAGAACATGCAGCGCATACCTTGCATACCCGAGAGTGCACGCCCCTGATATCTATATTTATTTATTTATTTATTTATTTATTTATTTATTTATGTGTTTCAGCCAAGTGGCTGCGGTCATGCTGGTGCACCACATATATATATATATATATATATATATATATATATGTAATTTACGCATATATTCATACAGGTATATATATATATATATGTATGTATATATATATATATATATATATATATATATATATATATATATATATATACATATGTGTGTGTGTATATGTATGTCTGTCTATCTGTCTATCTATCTGTCTGTCTATCTATCTATCTATCTATCTATCTATCTATCTATCTATCTATCTTTGGCAAAGCTCCTTTCGAGTGTTGGGCCTCGCTGTGACAATGACCAAGACTTTTGGCATAATGTCAAGCTTGAGAAGAAGACCCATCAAGCCTGGCAAAATCGCAGTCATGGCAGATACCGGTGTCACACGAATGGCACCCGTGCCAGTGGCATGTAGAAGCACCCATTACATTCTTGGAGTAGTTGGCGTTAAGAAGGGCATCCAGGCATAGAAAATCATGCCAAATCAGACTGGATCCTGGTGCAGCCTTCTAGCGTGCCAGCCCAGTCAAACTGTCCAACCCATGCCAGCATGGACAACGGACAATGATGATGATGAAGATACATACATATATATGCTTATATATATATATTTATATACACACACATATATGTATATGCATATATATGTATGTATACAAATATATACTTATACGTACAGGAACATACACACACACACATACACATTGTTGATTTTATATACCAACTAATTTTATTTATTTGTTTGTTTGTTTGTTTATTTATGCATTTATTTATTTAATAGACTTTCTTTCTTCAACGGTAACCTTACCTTAAAAGGCGTTGTCTACGACTTCTTAATTGCATCTCTACAGAAAGAAACGGGTGGATTCCACATTAAAGCTGTGGTGTTCTTGCCAGAATGGTAAACATATCTAAACACACATATACACACCCATGCACAAACACATATACATACACACACACTTATACATTCACACCCATATGTACATAAACACACATTATATTATATGTATAAAATGTGTGTGTATGTATTGTATGCCTGTGTATGCGTGTGTTCGTGTGCATGTGTGTGTGTGTTCATATGCACATGTGTGTGTGTGAGCATGCACGCGTGGGTGTGTATCTGTATACATACATTTACATACACATATCTATACATATATTTACATATACATATGTATATAAATTTGTATATATATTCATACATATATATGTATATGCATGAATATATATATATATATATATATATATATATATATATATATATATATATATATA
>NC_069003.1:12443254-12444332 GCF_001194135.2 Octopus bimaculoides
TTTAACGTTGCGTCCTGCCCGAAGCTCGTCGAAACGCCGGTGTTAAAACGTGGGTAGCTGATGAAGTAGAATGTTCTCTATGTGGCTCGTGTGTTCTCGTCTACGTTTGTTTGCAATGTCCTGTACCCAGATATGCACCTATACATACAGGTGGATGTCGGTATGCACATACCTGTACGTATATATGCATATACTCATTTACTTTTGTTTTTATATATATATATATATCTGTGTGTGTGTGTATGTGCGTGTGTGTGTGTGTGTATGTGTGTGTGTGTGTGTTTGTCCCACACCACTACTTGACAACTGGTGCTGGTGTCTTTAAGTCACCATAACCTAGAGGTTTGGCAAAAGAGACTGATAGAATAAGTACAAGCCTTTTAAAAGAGCAATTACTGGGGTCAGTTCATTTGACTAAAAATTCTTCCAGCCAGTGCCCAGCAAGGCCGCAGTCTAACGACTTAAATAAGTAACAGATAAAATATCATCATCATCATCATCATCATTTATCGTCTATTGTCCATGCTGGCATGGGTTGGACGGTTTGATCAGGGTTGGTATGCTGGAAGGCTGCACCAGACTCCGGTCTGATTTGGCATGGTTTTCTATGGCTGGATACCCTTCCTAATGCCAACCACTCCAAGAATGTAATGGGTGCTTTTAGGTGCCACCGGCATAGGTGCCATTTGCATAACACTGGTATCTACCATGACTGTGAGTTTGCTTGGCTTGATGGGTTTTCTTCTCAAGCACGACATAATGCCAAAGGTCGTTGCCAGTGCCGCTGGATTGGCTCCCGTGCAGGTGGCACATAAAAAGCACTTTTTGAGCGAGGCCGTTCCCAGTACCGTGTGACTGGCCCTCATGCCAGTGGCACGTAAAAGCATCCACTACACTCTCGGAGTGGTTGGCGTTAGGAAGGGCATCCAGCTGTAGAAACTCTGCCAGATCAGATTGGAGCCTGGTGCAGCCTTCTGGCTTGCCAGTCCTCAGTCAAATCGTCCAACCCATGCTAGCATGGAAAGCAGACGTTAAACGATGATGATGATGATGATGATGATGATGATGATATATATAT
>NC_069003.1:12445626-12446355 GCF_001194135.2 Octopus bimaculoides
AATGTACAGAGCACTGACAAAATAATGCTGAAAATATAAATAAATGTAAAGAAAAAACAAAAATATATGCACTGCCCCCATTTTCCCCAAAAACCTTCATAAGCAAAGGGAACATCCCCCCGTCTTTCATTATTATTATTATTATTATTATTATTATGCAATGCAGATGTGTAAAAAGAAAAGGCACTTCAGTTTTATGTGTATAGTTTGTGGTTGGAGGCTAAAATCGTTTTTCTTCTTCCTTTCAATCACCAACTCTGTCCAGCTTTGTGGGTGATTTAAACAAGACGAGAGCCTACTGCGCTTTGAAATGCGAGGAGTGTTTACAACTGTTGTGCCAAGCATGTCAAATGCAGAATTTGTAGATAACATGCAAGAAAAATAACGCCCCCCCCCTGCCAACAACAACCCCCAAATCCAAACCCAATGCTACTGTGATCTCTTAAACAAGTTTCATATATAATATGTGTGTGTGTGTCTCGCTCTCTCTCTCTCCCTATATATATGTGTGTGTGTGTGTGTGTGTGTGTGTGTATATATACACAGGAGTGGCTGTGTGGTAAGTAGCTTGCTTACCAACCACATGGTTCCAGGTTCAGTCCAACTGTGTGGCACCTTGGGCAAGTGTCTTCTACTATAGCCTCGGGCCGACCAAAGCCTTGTGAGTGGATTTGGTAGACAGAAACTGAAAGAAGCCCGTCGTATATATGTATATATATATATATATAT
>NC_069003.1:12448443-12451110 GCF_001194135.2 Octopus bimaculoides
GAGGCAGACACAGAGAGAGGCAGACAGAGAGAGACAGGCAGACAAACAGACAGAGAGAGAGAGACAGACAGACAGACAGAGAGAGAGAGAGAGACAGACAGACAGAGAGAGAGAGAGAGACAGACAGACAGACAGAGAGAGACAGACAGACAGAGAGAGACAGACAGACAGAGAGAGAGAGAGAGAGAGAGGGATAGCGAGAGAGAGGGATAGAGAGAGAGTGGGAGAGAGAGGCAGACATAGAGAGAGGCAGACAGAGACAGACAGACAGACAGAGAGAGACAGACAGACAGAGACAGACAGACAGACAGAGAGAGACAGACAGACAGAGAGAGACAGACAGAGAGAGACAGAGAGAGAGAGAGAGAGAGAGAGAGAGAGAGAGAGACAGCGACAGCGAGACAGACAGAGACAGAGAGTGAGGGAGAAGATACTTAATGGTCCTACCATTTGCCTGTAGACAGATCAACCCAAGACTATGCAGTTGTGTGTGGGACTGGAGGGGATGTTGTGAATGTAGTTCATATTTGGAGTGATTTAGGGCAGTGCTTCTCAAACTGTCTGATATGGCATACTCGCAGTTTTTTTTCCAATGTGCCAGGAATTGGTAATATTTCTTAGTAATATTAATTTATACCAGAAACAATATATATCTAATGAATATAATAAAAGTTGACAATTTTTTGATCTTATATTTATTTTGTAAACAAATATAGGCGTAGGAGTGGCTGTGTGGAAAGTAGCTTCCTTACGAACCACATGGTCCCGGGTTCAGTCCCACTGCGTGGCACCTTGGGCAAGTGTCTTCTACTATAGCCTTGGGCCGACCAAAGCCTTGTGAGTGGATTTGGTAAACGGAAACTGAAAGAAGCCTGTCGTATATATGCCTATATATATATATGTGTGTGTGTGTGTGTGTGTATATGTTTGTGGGTCTGTGTTTGTCCCCCCAACATTGCTTGACAACCGATGCTGGTGTGTTTACGTCCCCGTAACTTAGCGGTTCGGCAAAAGAGACTGATAGAATAAATACTAGGCTTACAAAGAATAAGTTCTGGGGTTGATTTGGTTGACTAAAGGCGGTGCTCCAGCATGGCCACAGTCAAATGACTGAAACAAGTAAAAGAATAAATAATACAATATTACATAAGCTTTCTATAATGTTTTTTTCTTTTCTGGAAACTCGCCGCATACTGGCAGCTGATGGCTCGCAGACTGGCACTGGTCCACGGACCACCACTTTGAGTAGCACTGGTCAAGGGCATTGTCGAACAAGATTGTTGGTGCTGTTATTGTTTAACCCCAGGTCATTCCTAATTGAGCAGACCAAGGATCAGAAGTGTTGCAGTCATGAACATCTTATCTTTCTTTGAAACAAAGTTCCTATAAGACTTTCTTTCTAATCTAATCTCTCTGTGTCTCTGTCTCTCTCTCATTTCTTTTTAAAAAAACAGGGTGTGATTTGAGGAAAATTAAACTGCTATTTCTAGCATATCATTTAGCCACACAATGCTCCCTTGTAATTCAAGGTAGAAAACTGTTTTAATATTTATCTTTTAACTTTTCAGTCATTTGTCTGTGACTGCCATGCTGGGGTGCCACCTTGAAGGGTTTTAGTTGAATGGCCCCCAGGACTTTTTTTTTTTTCAAATCTAGTACTTATTCTATCAGTCCCTTTTGCTGAACCACTATGTTACAGTGAAACGCATCAACACCAGTTGTCAAGCAATGGTAGAGGACAAACACAGTTACAAAGATACATACACATAGATATATATGAGGGGGTACTGAAATGTTCCTGACTTTGGATAAAAGAAAAACAGGAGGATCAATTAATTATGATTTTATTCAACGTATTCCCCTCTCAGATTCACACACTTATTGCAGCAGACCTTCAGTTTTTCTAAGCCTTGTAAAAGGTGGATGAATGCTGCAAGAATAGTTCAAGTGAACATGTTTACTCAAAGCATGCACCTTTTGTCTGTCCTTACGTTCCGAGTTCAAATTCCGCTGAGGTCGACTTGCCTTTCATCCTTTCGGGGTCGATAAATTAAGTACCAGTTATGTACTGGGGTCAATCTAATCGACTGTACCCCCTCCCCACAAAAATTTCAGGCCTTGTGTCTAAAATAGAAAGGATTATTTTTGTTGTTGCTGTTGTTGTTGTTGTTTAAGATGTCTCACAGCATCTAATATTGTGATGTTGTAGATTGAAGATATTGCATGTTGGAGGGGGGGGGGGGGTTATACAGTCTGTCAAGTCACAAGAAGGACCTCAGATAGACACCACTTTATGCAATATGCATGCAGTCCCCAGTAAAACCGATTTTTGTAGTGCACCAAGATTGTAGGGTATTTCTAATGTGTCCAGATGTTTGTTCAGGTTGGGTGGTATTGAACTCAATGCCCCAGTGACAACAGGAATGACTCTCTCAGCTGCCACATCTTGGTGATCTCAATTCTCAGGTCTCCATATTTATCAGTCTTTTCTCTTTCTTTCACGATAATATGTTCATCTGTTGATAATATGTTGATCTGTTCTTCTTATCATTATTGTTGTTGTTTTTATCGTTATTTTCATTCTATCGCCAATAAACATCATTGTTCCACCCCCTTCTCACCCCTGCCCCCCTCGACCCCCCAATGTCACTAGCCCGCCTCCCATCC
>NC_069003.1:12451364-12451981 GCF_001194135.2 Octopus bimaculoides
GGGGGGTTAGCCGTTGCCAAAGTTGGCAAGAGTGATGGTGGGGTTGATGGGGTTAGGAGGAGAGAATTCATCGAAAGATAAATTGATAATAATGATAATTAAGGAAGAGCCAGAGGACACCTTCTGCTTGGAAACCACACAGCCATGGTTGTGTATAAGTTCAGGCATGCCTCTGTGGTTAAGGGGTTCATTTCAGAGCCATGTGGTCTTGCGTTCCATCCAGCTGCAAGGCACCGTGCTTGAGTGACGTCCACTATACTGTTAGATTGAATAATGCAATGTAAGTGAAACTGGTAAATGGAAACTGTGCTGAAGTCCATCATGCTTATGTGTATGTGCGTGTGTGTGTACATGTGTACGTGAGTGTGTGTGCATGTGTATATATACACATACATACATACATACATACATACATATATATATATATATATATATATACATACATATATATATATAGGCACAAGCGTGACAGTATGGTAAGAAGCTTGCTTCCCAACCACATGGTTCCGGGTTCAGTCCCACTGCATGACACTGTCTTCTGCTATTGCCTTGGGTTGACCAAAGCCTAGTGAGTGGATTTGGTAGATGGAAACTGAAAGAAGCCCATCGTATATATA
>NC_069003.1:12451995-12455077 GCF_001194135.2 Octopus bimaculoides
TATATATATATATATATATATATATATGTATGTATGTATGTATGTATATATTTGTGTGTCTATGTTTGTCCTCCCACCATTGCTTGACAACCGATGTTGGTGTGTTTACATCCCCATGTCCAGGGGTTGTGTAAGTGCCTTAAAAGAAAAAGTGGGTATATGAGGCATCAGATGTGATGTGCAAGAGAGAAGACTGCACTGGTCATGTGATGTATATGGATGAGGACAGCTGTATAAAGAAATGCTGATCTTTAAATTGTGGAGGAAACCTGTGGAAAATGTAGACCCAGGAAGATGTGGGACAAAGTGGTGAAATATTATCTCTAGTTGTTGAGTCTCATGGAGGTGATGACAAATGACCAAGACTTCTGGCAATTTGTTTTGCTTGAGAAGACACATCAAGCTTAGTGAAATCATGGTCATGGCCAATGCCAGTGGCACATAAAAAGCACCCATACTGGTGGCACATAGAAGACACCCATGCTGGTGATGCATAAAAGGCACTTGTGCCATTGACACATAAAGCACATATGTGCCGGTGACATGTAAAAGGCACTCAGTACACTCTGTAAAGTGGTTAGCATTAAGAAGGGCATCCAGCCATAGAAAGCAAACCAACACAGACTGGGGCCCTTGTGCAGCTTTCCAGTTTACCAGCTCCGGTCAAATTGTCTAACCCATGCCAGCATGGAAATTGGACATTAAAATGATGATGCGGATGATGTATGCAATTATGAGTTGGGAGCACTGCGTCAGTCAGAATGGTGAGTGTTCCAGTTGATCCAATCAACGGAACAGCCTGCTTGTGAAATTAAGGTGCAAGTGGTTGGGCACTCCACTGGCACATGTGCCCTTAATGTGGTTCTCAGGGAGATTCAGCATGGCACACTGCATATGACAAGGCTGGCTCTTTGAATTACGGCTCCAACACATTTTTGCTAGCTGACTGGATTGGAGCAATATGAAATAAAGAGTCTTGCTCAAGGACACAATGTGCTGCTGGGAATCGAACTCACAGCTTTATGATCGTGAGTCAATTACTTTAACCACAAAGCCACATGCCTTCACAGAGATTATGAGTGCTGTGTGGTTGAATGGTTAATAAGAAGGGAAGGAGAGAGGGAAAGAGAAAGAGAAAGTGGAGGAAGGAAAGAAAAGAATCTGTTCTCAAAGCAAGAGATTTGTCCCAAATGTTTGCAAAGAAAGTTGACTCCTTTGTGAAAGGCACCCAAGACGCCAAATGGTAGTGTTTAATAGGATAACAAGTTAAGTCCACCCTGATCAAGTAGTCCACAGAACCCCAACCACTGAGTTGCAGACCAGTGTCAGACCATGGGTCATTTCCTTCCAGGCTGCACTGAAAGAATGAATTTTTTTCCAATTTTATTTCTGTTTTATCAACTATCGCAATCTGTGGAATGTTTTTGCATTACATATGTTTCTGTATTGCTGAGACCCCCTTCGGTCATGAATGACCATGGGATTGCACCTAGAAAGTTACCCTCCGAGGCACAAGTCCAGGCAAGGTTGTTTATGGAAGACCAGCAGTCGCCCATGCATACCGGCCTCCCCTCTCCCCGCCACTGATGTTATCCAAGGGAAAGGCAAAGGGGCCGATACATCATGGCACCTGTGACTTCACAACTCATTTCTACAGCTGAGTGAACTGGAGCAACATGAAATAAAGTGTCTTGCTCAAGAACACAACACGTAGCTCGGTTCGAGATTCAAACTCACAACCTTTCTGTATTATATATGTAATATATGTTTCTGTATTATATATGTAATATATGTATTGTTGAGGGCATATGACCAAGTGGTTAGGGTGTTGTACTCATGATCTTGAGTTTGTGGTTTCAATTCTTGGAACTGGCAGTGCATTGTGTTCTTCTGCAAAAGACTGCGTCTCGCATTCCTCTGCGGTCACTTTGACACTTGACAAGTGGTGCACCATGCACCTGTACAGGCAACGTTGATTTGATGGAGGGAGTGAGCTAATGTTACAGCATAGACATTTAATTATTACAGACAAATCATCTGCACAGACTATTCAGCAAGAAACTGCAGAACCATCTTTTTCATACTACAAGAGCCCACCATCATCATACATGTATGAGGGGGGGAGGGCTGAAAAGTTCCTGGTTTTGGGTAAAAGAAAATACAGGAGGATCAGTTAATTATGATTTTATTCAACATATCCCCCTCTCAGATTCACACACTTATTGCAGTAGTTCTTCAGTTTTTCTAATCCCTGTAAAAAAAAACTCAGAATATTGGAGCTCCAGCCCCTTTTGTGATACCCTTAAAGCCAGAAACTTTTCAACACCTCCTCATATTGTATATGAAATAAAGCCTCCTTCTTGACCCTTATGGCCTCATAAGGGCTGGCTTCCCATTTGCTGAGGTGTATATACACAATAACCTCCTGGATGGGATGACAGTCCATCACATGTGTAATAATTAGATTAAATATTATGAATATTATTGTGTTTTGTTATGCAGATGATTCCCAGTCTGTGGAAAAAATTGTCTTGCATGAAAGCAGGCTATGGTGTAAAAAAATGGTTAGGGAATGCTGAAGTAAGGCCATTGTTGGATTTGAACTCAGAACATAAAGACTTGGAACAAATAGCACAAAGTGTCCAGTTTGACTTTTGCCAACCTATTATTCTGGTATTGTCATTTTTTTTTTTATCCCAAAAGAATGAAAGACAAACTTGGGTTTGGTAGGATTTGAACCATATGTTAGAATAAATGCAGTATGCAGCAAAAAGAAAAAGAAAAGAAAAACGAAAAAGAAATCTCACAGATTCACCAAACTTGATAAACTTTACAACAGCAAACATAGAGAGAGAACTGATACAAGCCATGATGGTAACTAAAAGTAAATTGTAAAACATTAGGCGTAGGACTGGCTGTGTGGTGAGTAGCTTGCTACCAACCACATAGTTCTGGGTTTAGTCCCACTGTGTGGCACCTTGGGCAAGTGTCTTCTACTATAGCCTTGGGCTGACCAAAGCCTTGTGAGTGGATTTGGTAGACGGAAATTGAAAGAAGCATGTCGTATATATGTATATATATA
>NC_069003.1:12455431-12455923 GCF_001194135.2 Octopus bimaculoides
ATAATAACTGCACCATACAACAACATTATCCAATCACCCCCACTTGCTGCCTTCTTTTTTTTAAAGATAGTATGATGTAATTTGAGGCAGATTTGGCTGCTGTTTTAAGAAGGTTGAGTGTCTGCATTGAACCATCCTTTGTAGATGTCTTTCAGATATATTACTGGTGAAAACGATAGTCCTAGTGTGCATCAGTGTGTGTGTGTGTGTGTGTGTGTGTGTGTGTGTGTGTGTGTGTGTATGTATGTGTGTGTATGTGTCTGTGAGGCTGATCTGGTACACACACACTCTTACATACATATATCATACATTCATCATTTACACACACACACATATATGTATGTATATATACACACACACACAACAAACACATATAAAATTAGATGCAAATATGCATACAAAATTTAAGCTCTCAGAGCATAAATATCCAATATATATATATATATATATATATATACATACATATACATATATATATATACATATATATAT
>NC_069003.1:12456268-12457754 GCF_001194135.2 Octopus bimaculoides
CCTTCCTTCCCTATCGTAGAGTGTTAAAGTCCTACCCATGTATATGTGAGTGTGTAACAAGTATTGCAGGTAAAACACTGCTGATGGTATCGGTGAGAGGAGGGGTACGTACAGACCAAAATGGAAGGCAGAGGAAGAGTGGGGGGGCACAGGCATGGTTCTGCCACTCTCTCCCTCTCTCTCTCTCTCTCTCTCTCTCTTTCTCTCCAATTTAGGTCACCATGTACTTAAAGAAGTTATTAAAGAAACGACAGGGAAAAACGGTAGAAGCCAGAGAAACTTGTGACATTCTGCATTGACAAAAATAACAGAAACAATCTGGGTATTGAATATATTTGATGCCATGAGGAAGAAAAGAAATCAGAGGAATTTTGGAATGGCCATCACATACCTTATTTCATGGGGAAGGAAAAGGGCCAAGATTTGGCTGCTCTTGTCATTCTGAGTTCAAATCCTTCCAAGGTTGACTTTGTCTTTCATCCCTTTACGGTCGGTACAATAAAGGACCTGTCAAGTACTGAATTTGATGCTATCGACCACTCAAATTCTCCTTTAAATTTCTGGCCCTTTGTTTAAATCAGGAGCCATCATCATCATCATCATCATTATCATTATTAAGGCGGTGAACCTGCAGAATTGTTAGCATATTGGGCGAAATGCTTTGCAGTATTTTGTCTGCCACTATGTTCTAAGTTCAAATTCTGCTGAGGCTGACTTTGCCTTTCATCTTTTATGGGGTCGAAAAATTAAGTACCAGCTACAAACTGGTTGATCTAATCGACTGGCCTCCTCCCCAAAAAATTTCAGGCCTTGTGTCTATAGCAGAAAGGATTATTATTGTTATTATTAAGGTAGTGACTGACAGAATCGTTAGCACACTGGGCAAAATGCTTAGTGGTATTTTGTCTGTTTTTGCCTTCTGAGTTCAAATTTCACAAAGGTCAAATTTGCTTTTCATCCATTTGGGGGTTGATAAATAAAATACCAGTGAAACACTAGGATCGATGTAATTGACAAGTCCCTTCCTTCAAAATTTCAGGACTTGTGCCTTTAGTCGAAATGATTATTATTGTTGTTATTATTATTATTATTATTATTATTATTATTATTATTATTGAGTGAGAGAGCAGGGCATGCCATCAAAGTGACACTGGGGTAAAATATATGAAGCCCATTATACCCATCATGACTACCCGTCTGATAAGGGTACACTAGGCACATGCATGACAACCATATGTGCTCGAGATGGTGATCTCGTATCAAGATAAACAGCGCATGACCTTGCAGGTGGGGCCCAGTTAGAATTTTCTTCAGGTCGAGTAGCCCATCCTGCTCAAAAGGTCCTTGAATAAGGTTTGTTTAAGGATGTTGAGCAAAACACCCATGTTTCCAAGGGTGAATTATTCAAACCCCAAAGAATTCCTCTCAACACATGGCTATGATGCTCCTCCACTACTTCTGCTCATGATCAGAGATGCACATATCG
>NC_069003.1:12459469-12461482 GCF_001194135.2 Octopus bimaculoides
TGATTCTTGTATTCTTTTATCTATATTCAGTCATTCAGCTGTGGCCATGCTGGAGCACCGCCATGAAGGGTTTAGTTGAATAAATCAACCCCAGGACATTTTTTTAAAGCCTAGTACTTATTTTATCGGTCTCTTTTGCTGATATGCCAAGTTACAGGGACATAAACCAACCAACCACACTTGTCAAGCAGTGCTGGGGGGGGGGGACAAACACAGACACAAAAAACACGCACATATAGATACAGGGCTTCTTTCAGTTTCCGTCTACCAAATCCACTTACAAGGCTTTGTTCAGCCTGAGGTTATAGTAGACACTTGCCCAAGGTGCCACACAGTGGAACTGAACTTGTAACTACGAAGTTGGAATACAAGATTCTTACCACACAGCCACACCTGTTAAATATATACTAAAAAATTGGACTGGTATTTTCTGCAAGTTACACTGCTTCAGTATATTCGACAAATCACAACTAAAAAATAGTTCCAAACATGACATTCCTCAACAAAAGATAGACCAGTAAATAAAACTGCTTCCAGCAGTTAAGGGTAATGAAATTTTGAGAGGATACATCTGATTTCCACCGTAAAAGGGGTAAGGTCAAAGGTAATTCCATTACTCCCACTCCCACTGCCACTGGGGTCCGTGTATTATCTCAGTGTGTTCTGCATTTCTAAAGCAATTAAAGGATTGGATAAAGGTCCTTCTCGAGTCATCGTAGATTTGTAGGGTCAGTTTCCCCATTTCTGTGGTGCATGTATTTCCCCATGTGGACAGACGCCAGTCCATCGCAGGATTACTTGTTTTTGCCAGTTACTTTTTGCTGAACTGCTAAGTTACTGAGAGGTAAACACACTATCACCAGTTGTCAAGCAGTAAGGGGCCGGGAACACAAACACAGATGCAAACACACACACACACGATGGGCTTCTTTCAGTTTCCATTTACCAGATCCACTCACAACGCTTTGGTTGGCCTGAGACTACAGTAGAAGACACTTGCCCAAGATGTCATGCAGTGGGACTGAACCCAGAACCATGTGGTTGGGAAGCACGCTTCTTACAACACAGCCATGCTTGTCCACAAAAAAGTAGTGGTTTGTCTTATACAAGAATGATCGTTGCCAGTGCCCCTGGACTGGCTCTTGTGCGGGTGACACATGAAATTTCTTCGAGCGAGATCGTTGCCGGTGCCCCTGAACTGGTTCTTGTGTGGGGTTGTTGTAGGATTTTCAAGCGAGATCGTTGCCGGTGCCCCTGCACTGGCTCTTGTGCGGGTGACACATGAGGTTTCTCGAGCGAGATGAGCGTGGCCGTTGCCAGTACCGCCTGACTGGCCTTCGTGCGGGTGACACGTAAAAGCACCCACTACACTCTCTGAGTGGTTGGCGTTAGGAAGGGCATCCAGCTGTAGAAACTCTGCCAAATCAGATTGGAGCCTGGTGTAGCCATCTGGTTTCACCAGTCCTCAGTCAAATCGTCCAACCCATGCTAGCATGGAAAGCGGACGTTAAACAACGACGACGACACAGGCAATTACAGTATGTAATTTTCGTTGCTATTTCTAGCAGGTTGAACAACAAACCTATCGGCCGTCCCTTGTTGTTGAAGCTATATTATTATTCTATGTCAAAGTAACTTTAACACAGAATAATATCATTACAGCTAGTTTAGGGACTCCCCTTCCTTCGTACTTATCTCACTCCCTTCTTTCCCCTTAATACCTCGCCCTTCTCTCTTCGCTCCTTCCTCTATCCTTCTCTTTTCTTCTCCATCTTTCACCTTCACTCCATCTACTTTCTCTATTTACTCCCTCTCTCTCTTCCCTTCCTATCTCTTTTTCTCTCTCTCTTTGTTTGCCACCCTCTCTCTCTCTCATTTCTCTCCTTCTTTCTGTCTTTCCTTCCTCTCTCCCTCTGCTGCTACTACTACTACTACTACTACTACTACTTCCACTACTACTTCCACTACTACTACTACTACCACCACCACCACCACCACCACCACCATTACTAC
>NC_069003.1:12461492-12469668 GCF_001194135.2 Octopus bimaculoides
ACTACTACTAATAATAATAATAATAATAATAATAATAATAATGATAATAAGTGTAAGGGTGTGAATACTTTTATATTAGACAGTCTGAGAAGAAGCACCAATAGAACCCTCCCTACTGTCACCCCCAATACCCCAGTGAGCTTCTACATGGCCGATTGACCTGCTAGAAATAATAACCAAATTTCCCTCTTCTCACATTCTAAACACAGAAGGAAGTCTTGGACAAATCTATTCTGTATATACAGACTAGATCAGTGGTTCTCAATCATTTTCTTCCCTATTGACCCTTCTGGTTCCTATTTCACATGGCTGGAACCCCTTAACCATTTTATTCTTTTATTCTTTTGCTTGTTTTAGTCATTTGATCGCAGCCATGCTGGAGCACCACCTTAAAGGGTTATGGTCGAAGAAATTGACCCCAGGACTTATTCTTTAGAAGCCTAGTACTTATTCTATTGATCCCTTTTGCCAAACCACTAAATTAGAGGGACATAAACACACCAGCACTGGTTGTCAAGCAATGGTGGGGGACAAACCAAACACAGACACACACACACACACACATGATAGGCTTCTTTCAGTTTCCGTCTACCAAATCCACTCACAAGGCTTTGGTTGGCCCAAGGCTATAGCAGAAGACATTTGCCCAAGGTACCACAAAGTGGAACTGAACCCAGAACCATGTGGTTGGGATGCTAGCTTCTTACCACACAGCCATGTCTGCACATAAAAAAAATCCTTTTCTACTTTTATAATTAAATACCATTATTCTTTTACTCTTTTATTCTTTTACTTGTTTCAGTCATTTGACCAAGGCCATGCTGGAGCACCCCCTTGACGGGTTTTATCACCTCCATGAGGCCCAACATTCAAAGGGTGCTCTTTACATGTCACCAACACGAGTGTTTGTTACATGATAGTGGCACTGGCCACAACTATGGTTTCACTTGGCTTGACAGGTTTTCTCAGGCATAGCATATCGCCAAAGGTTTTGGTCACTTGTCATTGCCTCTGTGAGATCCAGTGTTTAATGATCATGCTTCACCACCTCATCCCATGTGTCCCTGGGTCTACCTCTTCCACAGGTTCCCTCCACAGTTAGAGATCAGTCATTTTTTTTTACACAGCTGTCCCAATCTATACACATTTACACAACTGTCCTTGTCTCTGTCGACCAAATTCCCTCACAAGGCATTGGTCAGCCTGGAGCAATAATACAAGACACTTACCAAAGGTGCTACATAGTAAAACTGAACCCCAAAACATGTAGATGCACAGAAAAATTCTTAACCCCATTTTGTAGCAAATGTCTTAATAAAAGAAGTGGTGACACAGGGAACAATACTGACCTGGATTTGTTAAAGTACAGGGGGGGGGGTGATTGCAGTTATTGGCATGTCCTTTATCATAGAGGGAAAGAGAGGCAGATGATGAGCATTATGACCAGCCTAACTTGGGTACTAAACAACAACAACATTCCAAGCTTTAGGTATGAAACCCGGCTTTAGTTTATATATTAAATGTCCCAGTTAGTATCGCTTAACATAAATACATTCCTACATTGATATTAACCAGCCAAACACTCCTTATACAACGAGTCTTCTGCACAGCAGCTGTGAGCAGTCATACAATGATAAAAAAGAAAAAGAAAACACCTCATGTTAGACCTGTATTGCTTTCATGAACAAAGGCATTTTAGAACATGCTTCAATGACGGTTACAAGAGCCTAGTTTCATATAACAGCAACAAAGACAAGTTTGTTAGATAGAGCAAAAGGAAATAATAATAATAATAATAATAATAATAATAATAATAAAAATAATAATAATAATAATAATGATGATGATGATGATGATGATGATAATAGTAATAATAGTAATAATAATAATAATAATAATAATAATAATAATGATGATGATGATGATTTCTTTATTGATCACAAAGGGTTTACTTTAAAAAAAAACATTATGGATGGCACAGAACAAAACACTGAATGTGTGTATGTATGTGTGCGTATGTATGTGTGTACGTATGTATGTATGTGTGTATGTATGTGTGTGTATGTATGTGCGTGTATGTATGTGTATGTGTATGCATGTGTGTATGTATGTGTGTGTGTATGTATGTATGTATGTATGTATGTATATATGTTTGTCTATGTTGTTGTGAGGGTTTGCATATAAAAAAAGTTTAAATCCTCAAGAGGGAGGATATGTTCAAGGGCTGCCCATGGGAAAAACCCCATAAAACCATGGGTTCCCTGACGACTTCTGGAACAGTAGCCCTTTCTCAGTTTCTTATCTCTGATTCATAAGCCTCTGCTCAGGGCAGGCCTGTTCACTTGCATCATACTTGTCACTTCCATCCACCATTCAATAAAATGGCAAGAAGTCAACACTTCCCTCTCCACCCATATTTTCCTCTTCAAGTGAAACTTGAAGAAGTTTATGAGAGGTTGGCCAAAGAGGAAAGTGTTTGTCTTCAGCCCCTTTAATCTCATCTTCCATGCAACCTCTTTTGCCATGGCCACCAGGAATATGAAGACTGTCTGTCTTTCCCATTTAAAAGAAGGCAGCAGGGTAATCTTTATGATGGATTCAGAATGTGTAATTATTAGTCATAAAAAAAGAGCATGTAGTCAGCAGTGAAGGCATGCAATTACCAGATGGCCAGAAATTAAAATCACTGACAGAAGTATCCAGGAGTATTAGAAGCTGACAGAGTACTAACTATAGGAATGAAAATGAATATTGAGAAGGAGTACATTAGAATGGTGAGGAAATCTAGATAGAAGAACTAAGAAGGAGTTCAGTATGAATGGAAGACTTCACCTGAGAGCAGGAGTAGCAAAATTATACTTACCTAGAAAGGAAGGTGGTAGAGGGTTAATATTAGTAGAGGACTATGTGGAGTTAGTTAGAGCTCCTATGTAGGTGATAGTGAAGAACATTTATTAAGAGCTGCTAGAGTAACCGTAGGCAAAAGGAAACCAAAAAGCCAAATGGAGTTAAAAATCAGAAAAAAAAAAGAAAGATTATCTGACTGGCAAGAGAAAGTTAGTTGCAGAAAACAGTAATAGTGCAGAAAATAAGTACCAGTGAGATATGGCTATGGTTGCAGAAAAGAAGGCTGGAAAGAAAGGCAGAAAGTTTGTTAGTAGCAGCACAATATCAAGCATTGAGGACTAATTGGATAAAAGCCAAAATAGACAAAAATCAGGTAGATTCCCAATGTAGGTTATGTAAATCAAAAGAGAAAAGTGTTACTCATATAGTAAGTGAATGTGGCATGCTGGCACAGAAAGAATATGGGAAAAAAGATATGACAACCTAGGGAGAATAATCCACTGGGAGTTATGTAGAAAGCTAGGATTTGACCATACTGATAAATTCTATGAACATGAACCAAATAAAGTGCTAGAAAGTAAGAAAAATAAGAGGTGGGATTTTAACATTCAGACTGACAGGCTAATAGAAGCTAGAATGCCTGATTTAGTAGTGGTAGACAAAGAGAATAGAAAGTGCCAGATAATTGACTCTGCAGTCCAAAATGATGAAAAACTCAATGTTGTGCCGAGAGTCATGACACCCCCTGTGAGAATAGACTGACTGAATGACTATAAACAGTAGTGGTCTGAGTGAGACAAAGAGAGAGTAGACGTTAATCACAGGAAGTCATAAGGTGTCATTTTGGTAGTTTGTCAGAAAATCATTTTTAGTTTGTGTATAGTTCATAAAGAGTTTGTTTGGATTGTTACATTGTTGTTACCCTGCTTCATTATATGTTTTATTGTTACTACATGTTTGTAGTGTAAAAAAGTAGTGTTACAACAATTGGTGATACAACAGTCAACATGAGAGGTATAGAGAAAACAGCAAGACACAATCCGTACAGCAATTACCCAATGAAATAAACTTCCACCAGCAATTAGAATAACCAATGCATTACACACTCAACACACAATGCAAGCAGTAACACAATAAAAAAACTGCACCACACTCAAGAGGAAAAAGAAAACACAATACAGTACAAGGAAGTGTCTGCACACTCTCAACAGCAGAAAAGAACACGCAATGCTGCACACACCTCACCAACATGGAGGTGTAACAGGTGATGCAGAAGAAATTTGCTTCGGTCTACCAAATGTTGAACAGTTATATAATAATAATAATAATAATAATAATAATAATAATAATAATATGCACTACTGGGTACTGCACACATTCTACGCAAAACACTTTCAATACAGTAAACATAAAAGCACCACAGCAAACCACAGCACATACCCAAGGCGCACAGAGCTGCGCTCGGTAGTGAAGTGAAAGCACGTTATAAAAATAAAACTACTGAACAATAATAATAATAATAATAATAATAATAATAATAATAATAATAACCACCCAGACATAATTATGATAAAAGGTAATCACCCAGACATAATAATCAAGGATTCGAAAAAAACCATCTGCTTACTGATAGCTACTGCAGTCTCCTCTGACCAAAAAAATTGTCCAAAAAAAAGTGGAGAAATTGTCAAAGTACAAAGACCTTGATATTGAAGTATTCAAGATGTGGGGAATGAAGGTGAAAACAATACCAGTAATAATTGGAACACTAAGCATGATAAAAAAACATATGAAGAAAAACATAGAAGCTATACCTGGATTCTCCACACTACACCCTATCTAAAAACTAGCCCTGCTAGGAACAGCCCACATCCTACGCAAAACACCATCAATTCAATAATGCAACCAAAACAAAACAATCCACAAACATGAGACACACTCTATGAAGTATATATCCAATGAAATAAACTATAACCAGCAAGCCGTGTATCCAATGCATTGCACACACAACACACAATACAAATACTAATATAGCAAAAAACTGTACCACAGTGCAGAAACTGATGCAATACAATACCAGGAAGAGCTTGCACACTCCCAACATCAAAAAAGAACACAAAATGCTGCACACACCCCAGCAACATGGAGATGTAACAGGTGATACAGTAGAAATTTGCTTGAAACTACCAAATATTGAACAATAATAATGTCGCTGATAATAATAATAATAATAATGGTTTCGAGTTTGAATACAAATAGGTAAGTTAATTACATTGATCCAGAACTCAATTGTGAAGAAGGAACCTATATAGAAGTTTATCAAATTGATTGAACCTGTAATTCATAAGGTATGACCTTGTCACTTTTACATGGTGTCATGCTTACTCTGTTACTCTGTCTTGAGAATTATGGACACATCTGTGGAATACTCAGCCAGTTACATACTGATTCAGTTGTTTGAACAAATGAATCTTCACTCTTTTTGATCCATTTATGCTTATACACATACACACATGCATATATACATGAGATATATAAAATAAGAAGACAAATGGGTTAAATAAAGGTTCACTACAGCCGTTTCAGACATTTTTTATTTGACAGTATCTGGTGAGCCCTTGAGTAAGTGGGGTGGGGGTATTGATGAGATGTTGTTGTTGTTGGTGGGGAAGTTTTTATACCTGGTTATAGTTAAAACATATATACCAGGTGTTGAGAAGCTAAACTATGGCTGAAGGACAAGCACAGGTGTCTTGCTATAGAGGAGATACAAAGCTACCCTGCATTATGTGAGAAGGTAGAGATGGTGATGAAGGGATGATGGTGGCAATGGGATGATGGTGACAATGGGATGATGGTGACGATGGGATGCCAGAGCATCTCAAGATACAAGATGGCAAATTTAAGAGAGGATGCAAATAGTAGATGAGGAGTTGGAAGTGGTTTCATAAGAGTGTGAGGTAAGAGGAATAGCTAGTTAGAGATGAGGTAAAGAGGAATATAGAGAATGATGAACAAGATGGAGGTGCAGCCAGAGAGAAATACCAATATGGTGAAGGGGTTAGCTGATTGCTTAGTGTATTTGGAATATGACAAGAGGGAGACCCATGAATACATTGGATGAAGGACCTATGGATTTTGAGTCTCATGGAGTTGACAAAGGACCGAGATGATTGGCATTTTGCAGTGCTCCAGAAAACCCAACTATCTAAGAAAAAATTAGGCCCTACTCAGTATCATCCCTTATCCCCTTATTTTCTTCTGAATGCTCCCTTCTACTTCTCCTTTCTCTTGTACACTCTTTTATTTCATCAACACCAGCCCCCTTCCACTACTTCTGTTCATCTCCCACTATTTCCACCTTATGTACCTTTGACCTTGTCCCAGGCACTGTACATCTCTCTTGTATGTCACACTCTTCACATCATCTGTGCAGGTACCTATTACCTACTTGACACACCTCTATTTCCCCTCTGACTGATGTTTATGATTCACCATGCCTCTAATCATGTTCACTATTCCCTGCATTCACCTTTATCCATTTGTCACTCTCCTTCCACTCTCTTGTGAACTTATCAACTTCACTATCCAATCCTTTGGACCACTTCTCTCATATTCATCTTCCTGTAACTAGAGGCTTTGCCCTTCACCACCATCTTCTCCTCAACAGCAAAGCACCTGTTCCTGTCTCTCAAACACAATTTAACCCATCATCATTTGGCACAAAACCATGTACTTCAATACTATACCATTCAGTCGAGGTGTCTTGTCTTGCAAGTTACTCGGTGACCTCACTAGTGCTGGTGCTACATGAAAAGTATCCCTTGCATGCTGTAAAGTGTCTGGTATCAGGAAGGATGACCAGCCATAGAAATCATACCGAAGTAGAGATTGGAGATTGACACAGACCTTTAGCTCACTAGCTCTTGTTCAATCATCCATCTCATGTCAAAATGGGAAATAGATGTTAAATAATGATGATGATAATGATACTGATGATGAAAGTGATACACACACATGCATGCACGCACACACACACACACACATGCACTCAAAATGTACCCATGATGCATGCAACATATATGAACTAATGTTCCCACATCATGACCCATAAACAATTTGCAAAAAATAGGTCACAAAGAATAAGTACTAAATGTACATAGTAAATAAGTGAATAATTGATAAAATAAATAAATAATTAAATGGGTGAATAGAGAAATAAATAAGGTTAAGAATAGGTTAAGAATTAAAATTACAGTTATGAAAGAGTTTCTGACATGAAATTAGAGAGATTGAAGTGTTTCTATGTCTTTATGAATGCAAGAAGTTATTTCACTTGTTCTATTGTGGAGTTTTTTGTGGGGGAATATGTTTATCTAACTTCTCCTTAGTACATAGCTGGCATGGCTTTATGGTTTCCCATGTAAGATCTTTCAATGAATAAGATATTATCATTTGAGGTCATATGTTATGGATTTGTTCATCGTAATTTCTTTTGGAATTATTTAAAATAAGGCATGGTCATCTATAGTAGAAAAAAAGTCATTTTGCAATGTTGTTATGTGATGTGAATTTGATCTTTGGGTGGGTGATGGGTGTAAAGCTTGAGAGTCAGTATAGGGAGGTATGTGCGACTGGTGTACTGCTTGGAGACAATGTAGAGAGCAAATGGCTTTGAGACAATAAATACATATAGAATATATATATATACATACACACACACACGTATATATATATACACACACACACACACACATATATATATATATATACATATATATATATATATATATATATATATATGCATACATGCAATGTATAGCTGTGTGGTAAGAAGCTTGCTTCCTAACCACATGGTTCTGGCTTCAGTCTCAATGCATGGCTAGTGTCTTGTACTATACCCTTGGGCTGTCCAAAGCCATGTGAATAGATTTGGTAGATCAAAAATGTAAGAAGCCCATTGTATATAAACATATAAATACACACACACACACACACACATATATGCATCTATATGTGTGTGCGTCTGTTTGTGTTTGTTCCTCACCACAGCTTGATGGCTGATGTGTTTACATCTTTGAGGTTTGGCAAAAGAGACTGATAGAATAAGTACTAGGGTTTTAAAAAAGAAATTACTTTCTTCAAGGCAGTGCCCCAGCATGACCACAGTCTAATGATTGAAACAAGTAAAAGATTAAAAAAATATAAACAAACGCATGTATTATATACAGATATATGCATAAATATATATATAATACATATATATATATATATATATAGGCACAGGAGTGGCTGTGTGTTAAGTAGCTTGCTTACCAACCACATTGGG
>NC_069003.1:12471440-12475019 GCF_001194135.2 Octopus bimaculoides
ACATACATATGTGGATGGTTTTTATTTTAAATGCGTGTATATATATATATATATATATATATATATATATATATATATATATACACATGTATGTTTTTATTTTAAAAGCTTGTGTATGTGTATATATATACGTATATACTTTTTAGTTTTAAATATGCTTGCGCGTGTGTGTAAATCATAATCCAACTCCCCTCCCCACCCTACAAATGGTGCTAGGTACCGCGTACCAGGGACGGTACTGTCCTCAGTATTAATTAGTATCGTGGAAGACTCCTACTGTTGTTGAAATCTTTCAGCCTTTCTATTCTTACCCCAACCTTTACACACACACAGAGTGTTCGACTGTTGATTCTAATATTTCAAAAGTAGTAGTAGTAGTCTGTCCAGGAATCCAATCCGTCAGTCGGGTTTCCAATCACGCTTGTAGCCAAATATTGTTTAACTCCATGACAATAAAGAAAGCATTAAAATTGGAACAAAATCGACTCAAAGGACCCTGAATGTCGTTCACATTTTCATTTCACTCGTTAAAACCCGAGACAACTTGTTCCTTTTCCTTTCGTCTGGAAGCAATCAATGATAAAATGGACAGATAAAATAGCATGTTATTTGCTGTGGATAAATTTTGGGAAGGCCCTGGTTTCTATTAAAAAAAAAAAGATTAAAAAATTCGTTGTAAATATTAGAAGTGAATTTATAATTAATTCATGCATCAGCGTGATTATTTCATTGTAGTTTTATTTTATTATCAGTAGAATTAGTATTTTTTTAAAGTAGGAACTACGTTAGTATTAAGAATACAGAATACATTTAATGTATAAAGATGCAAGTAGGTAAGTGTATATTATACACACACACATATATCAATAGGCAAATTTTTTCCAAGAAGCAGACAATCTAGTAGCCAACTACATCCGCAACGCGGTTTCAAATCTGGTTCTATTATTTTCAGGTATGTGACAGTGGTCATTATATGCTTCCGGGAATGGCATGAGGATTCCAACGTCAATTATTTCTGCAATGCCCCCGGGTTGACTTTGCTTTTCATTATTTCGGAGTCGATAAAATAAGTGTGTATATTGTGTGACTACGTGAAATAAGTACCTGTTGAGCACTGGGGTTGATGTAATCGACTTATACCCTGCCTCGAACTTACTGGCCCTGTGCCATATTTTGAAACAATTATTATTATTATTGTTATTATTATTATTATTATTATTATTATTCCTGACGTTAATAAGTCTATTTACTCCACATGACAGACTGAAGGAAACGAATAATTATAAAATTATCAGAGGAAGTGTATATATTTCTGGCAAATGCACGTTTTTAAACAAAATGTTGCAGAGGTACGTTTTTGAGGGTACCAATTACAACTATATTACTTAAAACTAATGTTAAAAAAAATTAAAAAATTAGTGTCGGATCATTTTCTTTCACCCTCTCGACTCTGTTACCTCATAACTTTCTTCAAAATGCATATTTTTTAATGACATTTTGCAGAAATACAGTGTCGAGAATGCAGATGTAATATTAACGTCGGAAATCGACGAAATACTGGCTTAAGTAACCCATCCATAATCTCCACCAACAAAATCTTTTACACCAAAAATGAAAAATGCCTAAGTTAGGAGGACGTGTTGAAACGATCTGAAATTCCTCCCAAGTCGTCTATTTTAATAGTTTTTAACGTAATTGTAATTTGTACCCTCCAAAGGATATTTCTGTAGCATTTCATTAAAACTTATGCATTATTCATTAAATTATAAGGTGGGGGTGAACATCAGTGAGACATTAATCTGTAATTTTGTCTACAATAGGCATTTTTTTAAAAATGCTGTTGTGGCTGATTGAGAGACTTGGAGCTGATGTTGCGAAGGTGATGGCGTCTCATGCAGTATCTCCTCTTAATCATGAAAATATCCATTGTGCGATTATATATAACCAGGGTTGGTTGGAAAAAAAAAGGTATCTGCTACAAGTGCCATGTTTGTAGGTGAGAAACTACTGTCAGATGTTCATGTTAAAGCAGCCCTTCTCGAAAAAAACAAACAAACAAAAAAAATGACATTAGGAGAAAGGAGTCCGGTCATGTATATGTACATATAACAAAAGACGTAGTTAGTAAATATATTATAACTATCAATTAACAATGTAACGGTATATATACGCCGTACCGGCATTTTAAATTTAGTTGCTCCGGCTGCGTCGACCAATGAGAAGAAGAGTTTGTGAAATTTCACCAATGAAACGATAGTCAAGCAACATGTTAGCCAATCAGAAGCTGTCAGTAGTTTTGACGTCATCACCCACCAGCCTCCCATTCTTAAGCTGGTCAAACTAAGCTACGCGTTCTACTCGCTTCATCCGTGTGGCAGGTATTGTTGGAGGTTTGTTATTTTTTCCACAATCCTTAATTTATTATATACACATACAACCATACACACACGTTTATACATACATTACAGAGAATCCCTTATGTTTTTCACTAATTTCAAAGACATACATTAAGAGGGAGAGACAATACAATGTGATGTTACTTTTTTAATTAATATGTCCAACCACTATTTTCTATTCGATACTTAATAAGCTTCGTTTCTTTATTTTAAATGCGGCATTTTGTAAATATATGCACCTTCAGAAATAATATAACACATACACATATTTTATTGCATATCTGTTCTAGATCTTTCTATATATATATATATACGACTCTCATCTCTGTCCTACATCCCAGCGCCCTGCTTCCTCTCTAAACCACAAGGCCCTGCCATTTCTCCCCCCCACTTTATTTTGATGTCGTTGTTACCCACCCTCCTCATTTTCAATACTTACACACACACACACCTTATATATATATATATATGTATGTATATATACACACACATACACGTGTGTGTGTGTGCGTGCGTGCGATATGTCTGTCTCACCATGCTCTGAAAATCAGAATGATGAGCAAGGGATATTGTACCCCCACTTTTTTTTTTAATTTACTATTCCCATCTCCATTCCATTAGCGCCTTATTCCAGCCCCTCCACCCAATCACTTCATTTTCACCTAATTCGTAACCCTTAACTGTTCTGTTTTCATAATCATTCCTCATCTATAGATGTAAAATTAAACGGGGTGGTCATTGCTGGAAGCACCCCTAATCATAGATTTGTGTTCTGGTTCGGGGTTGCGTAGGTTTAAACGATAAATGTGTGCTTTCATTTGAAGTTGTAGAAAATAGCTTCTCTTTATTCTTCTTCCTCTTTGGCGCCCTTCTTGTCGTCTCCTTCTCCCTGCAATTTATGTCTCTGCCCAGAAAGAATGAGGACAGCCTCTGGTGGGAAACCAGACAAACTAGAAATAACAATCCAGTCTTTCTTTTACACTCCCTAACGTTTTATAAAAATTTTTAAAAAAAGGGACCTTGGACAATGCAACTCCTGATTTATAAAGACAAGAACATTTTTTTCTCTTTAATATGGTCATGTTGATCAGCTAAACAATAATATAAACCATATTTTTCTCTGATATTACTTTAATATGGCACCACTATCCCTTTTTGTTTCTGTCCCTTTGCCTGTTTTATT
>NC_069003.1:12475209-12482356 GCF_001194135.2 Octopus bimaculoides
TATCTATTTGTCAGCACAGTATATCTAAGGGCTAAGGTATGGTATGATTTGAAGGAGTCATCATTGACTGCTTGTATTTTCAGCAGATCTAGCGTTATTGTTTTGGTTGATGTTAGTGGTTTAATTGCATTTGCGTCGCTGTAAAATCGTTTCCATGGTGTAGAATGACAAACAGTAACATTGAAACGAATGAAATAAAATTAACATGAAATCGGTGTCGAAAAAGTAAAAAAAAAAAAACCCAACTTAGGAACAACCACAAAAAGTATGGGGAAGATATTAATGTCTTCCCTAGTGTCACCATCTTCCTCTTTTAATATTCTTCGTCTTTCGTTATCATCTCATCCACTTAATATCCCAATTATGAATACATTCATTGACTATATATTTGTATGCGAGAAAGAGGGAGATAGTGTTGCTACCACCCCCGCTTTTTTAGCCCCAAGTTAGCAGGAGTCAAAAGCCTTTCACCCCTGATCATCTTTGTTTTTTCTCCTTTTTTACTTTTTATTCAATTAGTGAATCTAGGAGTTACTTTTTTTTTAAATAGTTGGCTCTATAGATTATTATGTGTATGTATATGTTATTTGGTTGGCAATTATATGTTACGATTATATATATATATATATGTGTGTGTGTGTGTGTGTTTCAGTTATAAAAGCAATTCATCTGATGGGTTACTCTATACCTTTGTATACACACACATACATAGATGGGATGGAAAGCAGACGTTGAGTGATGAATGAAATATGTAAAATGTATACACACGCAAATAATAAATACGCAAATGCATTAATGTGTGTTTCAGATATATATATATACATATATATATATCACACACATCCAGACATACACTGACGCTAGTATAAGCCGCTATACCGGCATGTAGTTGCGGATGAATATAATGTATGTGTATATATTCATGTCATTTATTTTTTACTAATTTCTCATGCGCATTTTTTACAAGGTGTAATGTATGTCTACGTGTGTACACACATATACACAAGTCATTTTCTGTGTCCATAAATGTATAATATCTTTGTTTGTAATATACAATTTGTGTATATGGAATATATAATCACATGTGACATTATCATAATGTAATTTATGTGTAATTGTATTTGTTTTTTATTTTTTAATGCGTTAATGATTCAGTGATGAAGAGAGTATTTGATAAAGCAACTGTTTACTTCTTGTTGGTATCAGTTTCGATCCTCAGTCGCCACTCCTTTATCGTCAAAATAAAATGAAAATCCCGGGACTTTTTAGATTAGAGAAAGAGCGGGTTTCAATAATAAACCCCGCCACTATTCATTTTTGTGGCATGCTCTCTCTCTCTTCTCTTCTCCCTGCAAACCCCATACAGCTTCGTGCCTATGCAAGACGTTTGTTATTGTACGAAGAGGGGAAAGGGGTATATGGAAGGAGGGAGGGTTTGTGTGCTGAGAGACAGGAGAAGAAAAGTAGGACATGGTTTAACCGTCTCCGCGAATTGAATTTGTGGTGGTGGTTGTGGTGGGCTGATAATTGCGCGCCATCTCTCTCAAACGCGCACAGACCGACCTAACCCCCTCTCTCTGTTTTCTTTTAACTGCGTCCTCTATATAAATATGTGCACACATACGTATCAATGTGTGTGTGTATGTATATGTTTCTCCCTCCCTCCTGTCATTTAATATCTCTAATCTTGCTTGACCTGTCTATTCTCCATTTTTCGTTGTCCTCTCTGTTCCTCCTATTCTACCTTATGTATAAATCCCCAACCATCATCTCTCCTCTCTTGTGTATACATGTTTGTTTGCGCGCGTATAGACTTATATATGTGCCCACTGATATGTTGAGAGATAGCTAATGGCAAGACCCTTGTGGTTCTAATCAACCTCCATCGAAATCATGTGATGATAATATTATCAGTTACCGGGCTTTAATGACACCACGTTTTCTCCCACTGAAATCACCCCACTGGTTCTGTCCCTGTCTTCATCACCTTCCGTTCGTGATGGGAGTTCATTTATGTAACTTGTAATGTTTATTTAAATTACTTTCGCTTTCGAATGTGGGTATGTAGAGGGGTTTGAAGAGAAGTGTCCTCATGAAGTAAGAACATCATGTGACACATTATTTTATTGAATCGGTTGGTTTCAACGGTTGACATCTCATTCGTGACGTCTTCATATATTAAGAATCAAAGGAAAACAAGGAAAAATAATATAAGCTCCACCGTCTTTACACCTCAATCTAACTCTTTAGAAGAAAAGTATGTTAAGGGAAGATGGTGCAAACTAAATCAGCTTTTGACTTTGGTGACATCGTTAATAACTATGACTAATAATTATATTAATGTATGATGTAGTATCAACTAATTCCCTGTGGTAGTTGCTTCAACAATACTCACGTCGCTATCTCTTTTACGCTACGACCAGCGTCACTGCCTCCCATCCACAACGATTGTCTTAGGACACTACTTATGAATGATAACCGTTTCCTGTTCCATTGTACACCCCTTTTATTAAATTCCATCACATCCCCAACGCCATCCCCGCTTTCTATGACTGAGTTTGTGTCGTTTGAACTGGGTCTTTCATGTGATTTCTTTCATCTTTACCCCCTCCCCCACCTCTTTTCTCTTTGGTGGTTGCTTTGACTACACTCGGGTGTGGTAGGAGATGAGATCTGCCGGCAGCAGACCAGGCGAATCATCTAATATAGTAGCAGTAGTGGAGGTGGTGGCGATAAGGTAGAGGATGGCTCACCGATCAATATTTGTAGTCTGGAGTTTGGATTGAACCAAGATGTTAATTATGCTTTCATCAAACGAGTTGCAGCTTTTTTTCCTGCTTCTCTTCCTTCTTCAGACTCAACAACAACCTGGTGATGGGTCAGCAGTTACCTCTTCTCACAACGTTCTGGACATTCACCAGACTCGCACTATAACGATTTAACGCCAGTCCTACATCAGTTAAACTCTCCGACTTTCCACCTGTGGTCATTTAAAGAGTAGAGAGGCTGATATAATATTAATATTATTATTAATAATGATAATAAAGACAGTAGCAATGTGATGCAGTATATTAAGTCTGGAGGCAAAAGACATGACTTGCTATTTCTCTAAACAATTCTCTTGCGTCTTGCCTTCAAGACAACTTTGATGTAACAAGTTCCCAGCTAAAATTCGAATTAGGGTCAGCTAAATAAATTAACACCAGCACACTTTTAGTAATTCGATTTGATGAAAAATATTTCGTTTAAATTTTATAAATTTAAAATTGTGTTATCCATTAACTTATTGGATTTTTTAAAACCATTTTCTTGACCCTGACCAAAATGTTGGTAGGGTCAAGTTGACCTTTAGTTGTTCAATAGAGAGAAATGGTAACCATGTGTATTGCTCAGGTTCCCATTGCTGTATCGGTAAATGGGTGTGGAATCGCAAGAAATTATGATAGATTATGATTTTTCTTTTTATAAATTTGCATAATTTCTGTTTAATTAGCAGAACTACGAGCCAATTTCAATTACATATATACATAAGTGTGTGTGTGTATATATGTATATGTATATATACACACACACGCATATATATATATATATATATATACCCTTCAAGAATTTCTTCAATGAGTCACGAGGTTTCTTTGGCTCAAAATTTTATTCTCCTCTCCCACCCACTTTTTTTTTCTGTCTAGGTCTTTGCTGCTACAAAAGTGCATTGCCTATTGGCAGCGGCGTTAGGCTTTTATTGATTGTGACATTGAAAACAGTTTTTAGCTTTTAGTTGCAGTCACATCTCTCTACTTATGTTAATTGTGCAGCTCTGGCTAGCAGAGAACTGCAGCCTGCTGATGTTTCTCCCTCGTCGTCTCTATCTCTGCCACTAATTCCATGACAGAAGCTTCCATAAATTGTACCGTGTTACATGTGTGTGTGTATATCTTGAGTATAGGCTGGTCCTGCCCTGCCAGGATAATGCATTCTTATACTTTATTTTCTCAATTTAATGATGATAATAATAATGTTAGCTCATATTAAAAAGTGGTGGGTTGCCAATTGATGGGATTTTATTTTGCGGGGTAGAATTCACTGAATATATTTAAAAATAGCAACTAAAAGTTTTGACTCAATCTTAAAATCCTGGTTTCTAATTTTAGTTGACAAAATGTAGCCATAGTTGAGTATTTTACATTTGTTTTCTGACTCCTTGGCCTTGCCTATGGAACTTGATCTTACCTGTGAGATTTGATCTTTGAAATGTTTACTGTGGGTCCTAGTGTTGAGCCTTGTGCCAATGATGCCTTGTGGTCAATGTTTTGCCATTGAGACTTAATGCACAGTCAGTTGCTTGTGGGGTCTGATGCTGAGCCTTGTGTCAATGAGGCCATTGCTTGTAGTCCTAATGTCTTAGTACCAGTGCAGCCTCATACTGAAACCTGTTGCATTTAGGACCTTGATACTTTACCTGTTGTCTGGAGTCATGGATCCTTGGTCAGCTACCACTAGAATTTGATCCATGGCCTGCTATCAATGTATAATTGTCCTGCATTTACTAATTAAATGATTTCACCTGTAAAATGTTTAATAGTTGACAGTTGTATACATTATTGTGCTGTAAATGACTTAAAGCTATAAACTTTGATTCTCCCATTGGTATGTTGTCTATCATTGTGTGTGTGTGTGACAATATCTGATTGGAATGAGACTAGTGTTGATGTGCTCCTAAGAATAACTGTGTTGACAATTCAAAGTTGACTCCCAGCAGCAAAGTCCATCTCACAAAACTGAATGCCAACTTTCTCTTCCTTCCCCTCTTCATTGATGATTCCTACATTTCTCTTGAAATAGTCTGCATTTTTTTCAACTAATTTTGAAAATAATGAAGAATTTCGTAAAAATAACAGTCATTATTAAGCTGGTGTTGAGGACATAAACATGACATTTTTGTGGAAGAGGGTTTAATTTTGATCACTTTAAAATGTAATGGTTTGTATGATAGAATGGGGATGGGGTGGGGGCAGTTTCAGGTTGGTTGCTTTAAAAAAGGGTTAATAAGAGATTATACTTTTGTGGGATGCTACCTCTTGTGTGTTATATGTGAATTGATTGCAGTTATTAGTGTAAATGTATGTTATGCGTTTGGGGAGTCAAAAACCTCATAAGAAATGTCCACCATTTACCCTCTCTGTGATGAAGATTCAACTATTGCATACATTTAATTGCGTGTATGTGTTCGTGGTCTGACTAGAAAGTGGTTAAGGTGAGGGTTGTTTGTTGTTCACCTATCTCTACAAATTACAAGTATCACATGAGCTGTCAAGTGGCAGGAGAGGGGTTGTTGGAAAGAGATTCCCTTTCCTTTTGATTAATTCATGTGTTGAAATGTATGTCATTGGTAATTAAAAAGACGAAGAAGAAAAAAAAAGAAACTATTTGCTTGTGACAGCCAGCAATATTCCATTGGTTCATGTTTGTCTAGAAACTGACCATATCCTGGTAGTGTCTAGCAGAATGCTTATTCTTCTCTGCTCCTAAATTATCCATCACTAGGTACGGCAGATTGTGTGCACAGGTCTAAAATGTAAAGTGTAGTTCAGCTGTTGTAAGCTATTTGTCATCAAGTGTTGTAAAGCTGCATCTACTAGATTTGATGCAGGCCTGCTTTGGTTGTTGCTGCTACTACTACTACTGCTGCTGCTGCTAGTTAAATCAATATGCCCATCATTACGTCAGACTTGAGAAAATCTTGCCAACTGCAGCAGCATTACTCATAGGGGCTTCTATTTGTCAGGCTGCAGCTATCCAGCTACATCACTGGAACACTTTATAGGATATATTACACTGAGATGTTCAGCTACCGGACTCTCGTCGTGACTGCCTCTTGCTAAGCCTCCCGTATTCTATTTCAGCTGGACCGAAGGAAGACTAAAAGTGAATAGTTATTAGTGCCTTCAGTGTGACTGCTTCCTTTTAACTAAAGACATGTCTGCAGGTAAGAACAGCTTTCTATTACTTTATTATCTGTAACATTTTTATAATATATACTAAATTTTTCCTTTGACTAAAGAACGGCTGTTTATTATTTATGATTTAAGACACTGTTTTACTAAATGTAAGAACATCTACTGTCAATGGTTGTTTTATTTTTTAGTTCAATCTGTCAGTCTGGGTGTGTTTGTATATTTTTCAATGATCAATTTGCTATGATTTCATTCAACCAAAGCCATGTTATTAACATAAAATATTCACTTTTCTCAACCTATTCTTCTCATCTGCCTTTTTCCTTCTTTCTCACCTGTCTATTTTCCCCATTTCATTCCCTATCCTTTTTCACTTCTAGTTTCTCTTTCGACTTTTTCTTCTCATTCCTTCTTCTCTTTCTTTACCTTTTTTTTCTTCTTCATCTGTTTCTCTTTCTTGACTAATCTCCTAATTAACTGGTGGTCATTTTTAAAATTTTAAATGACTAACTCTTTTCATTTCAGCTACTAACCCTTAAACACAATCATTGTTTTAGCTCTAATCCATTCTCATGTTGCATTAAATCTTTCTAATCCACTTGTTAAACCCTTTCTATTAGTCCCTCCTTCTGTAAAAGAGAGATGGCAGGTTCTTATTTCTCCCTCTTGCAAATTTCCATTCCAACTGCAGTAAGCAGCAAGTCTTGAAATAGATTCGACACTGTCTGTCGGTGCTAAGGAATGGTTTTATTGATTTCATGTGGCTAGGAGTATCTCTAGTCTGCAGCTTATCAAGAAATACTATTGTGGATGGTGAATGCTGATTGTCACCCTGCCGCGGCGGCTATCTTCTCCCACATTCTACCATTAACCGGCTTTATCAAGAAATCTATTCAGAAAAATATTTAGCATCTTAGTTCATTAGCCACGCAACTGCCTTTTATTAATTAAAGCCTAGATGTGAATAGGATTTGAAGAAAATATATATATTGAGAAAAAAATAAATAACATGCATTTGAAATATGTTAAACTTCAGATTGTAATCTTTTTTCAGCTTCTGATATTAAGGGTGGGAAACGGTTAAGAGATTGTTGTTGCTTGCTTTATTTTCTTTTTTCACTTTTTCTCCATATAATGTGTGTGTGTGTGTGCGCGCGCGAAGGTGTATATGTGTGTGTGTGTGTGCGCGAAGGTGT
>NC_069003.1:12482366-12498857 GCF_001194135.2 Octopus bimaculoides
TGTGTGTGTGTGTGTGCGCGAAGGTGTATATATATATATATGTGTGTGTGTATGTTTGTGCATGCTAAGGTGTATGCGCGCATGCGAAGGAGTGTGTGTGTATATTAATATATATATGTGTGTGTATTTGATAGCTTCTTGGCTTTTTAACTGACTCATTTACTAATCAGCTTGATTGGTATGGCAGTCCACACCCACCTCTGTGTGTATCTTTTGTGTGACTTGAAATTTATATTTTTTCATCTCAAATAATTCCGTGTTGTTTTTTTTGTTCAATTTTTCTCTTGATTTTTTTCTTGTGAATGTTTTTTTTTTCTGTGTATGTGTAAAATTTTAGTCAAAGCTTTTGAGGTGCTTTCTTTATTTGATTAAAACTGTTCTTTCTAACCTAACAAACTTCTAACAATGATGAAGATAATAATAATTAAGGTGTAACAGTTGTCATTTTGATAACTAACCTACTGCTACCTGCCTTTCATTTATTATAGTCATTGCTTCTTTCTCTCTCTCTCTCTCTCTCTCTCTCTCCCTCCAATGTGAAGCTTCTCTCCACTTTGCTTGCTACAGCCTTCCCTAAATGAGCATTTCTGTATCTACTCTATATGGGTGAATTAGCTTACTAATTAATAAAACTATAAAAATCCTTATTCACTAATAATATTAAGTTCTCAAAGAACTGATCCTTGTCTTAACAGCAGTGTATCATCATTATTATTATTATACTTAGTGTCATTCATTGCAGCTAGGTAGTGGCAGCACTTCATCTCATTGAGCCGAACCTCTTGTAACGTCGTCAGAAACTTTCATCTTACAGTGAAGTAGCTCCTCTACTAGTTAGTTTCTGTTGATGATGATACTGACAATCAGCATAGTGCTGAGAAAAGAGAAATTTTGCCAGTGTAAATCACTAATTAGAAACGTGATTTTTGTCAGATCTTCGTTTTTCTCAAATCATTTTGTGGGTTTTTGTTTTTAGTTTTATTTTCTTCAATGATTAATTGATGTTTTAATTTGGGTATTTAAAATATTTTTCAGTGGGCTTTTTTTTACTATTATTTTTTACTTCAATGGAAACATTAAAACGAAAAGCTAACTAGTTTAATTTTAAATAGAAAAATGTGATGAGAAGATTTTGTATTTTGTTTGTATTTAAGATTTAAAACTGACTCTCTCTCTCTCTTTCCCCACCCCTGTCTAACTTCTAAAAATTTATTCCTTGCCCTGATAGCTGAGGCTGGTTTCTTCAGAGTGACACAGACCCCACCCAGCCATTTGCTATATTAAAAGATGCACTTGTTTGTGATCTCTCTCTCTCTCTCTCTTGCCCTTTATCCTCTCATAGTTCTGCGTTTTTATCAAACTTGCACATTTGGCTTACCATTTCTCTCCAGAAATTAAGCCTTCATAAGCTTTTTTTTTTTTGCCTCCCCCCTCTTGTCTTGATATCTAAAATACATTACATACACATATATATTTCTCTTCTCTTTTTTAAAACCTTTTTCTTTTTTCTTTTGCCTTTTCCTAATCTATGATTATGCCTCTCTATTTAATGGTGTTTTTTCCTGCAGTCTGCAAGTGGATAAGTGGTTTCTGTATATGGGAAAATCACAAAAAAATTCAGCATCAAGTCCATCCTGATCAGCAACCATTTGATGCCCTTATAATATGGAGAGGTAGAGTTAAGATGTCAGCTTTTAGCCTCCGTCTCCATTGTTTTAGTTGCAACTTTTTTATTTTAGAAACTTTCGATGTTGTTCATTTATGGCACCAGTTCCCATAATTTTTGTGAAACGTTTGTCATTAGTTCCATGGCCAGTCCATTGCACGATTTAATTTTCTGTGTGTTTTAAATATAATTTATATTCAGTTCCTATTTTAGCATTGCATTTTACCATTTTTGATTCCTGCATGTCCTCTTGTTTTTCAGTTTCTTTTTCCTTTAAGTTCTTAATTAACACTTGCTCCCAACCCCTCTCCTATCTTGTCTCTCTCCTGAATTCACTCTGGTTTGAAAAATTCCACACAATCCATCAACTGTTGCACTTTTTTTTTCTGCTTCCTTAGTGACCCTTAGTCCCACCACACATCTGTTTTAAGAGATAAGTGTAAAACCCCATGTTTTAGGCTTTGTTTTTTCTTCTACCTGAAATATTTGTAGAATGGTGAAAAGGTGAAAAAGTTTTCACTTGACTAACTTGAAAAAAGAAATGAAAAGAAAAAGGCCCTCAAACAAAATTAGCAAGAGCCACAAAAACTGGATTTTTTTTCTTGTAGAATAAGGGATACATTGTTAATCCCTGAATCCTTTCAGGAGTTTGTTCTGCTAGATTTTAATCCCTTACCAGCAAATTAAAGTGGTTGGCATTAGGAAGGGCATCCAGCTGTAGAAACTCTGCCAAATTAGATTGGAGCCTGGTGTTGCCATCCGGTTTCACCAGTCCTCAGTCAAATCGTCCAACCCATGCTAGCATGGAAAGCGGACGTTAAACGATGATGATGATGATAACAGTATTTCACTGATATTTGCTGTTGCTGGAAACCAAATTAAGTTAAACGTATCTATATGCACACGCGCATGCACACACACACAAACAAACACATGCACACACACACACAAACACACTGGTATATCGCTACACGAAACGGCTCTCTCTTTGAGTGAGGTGCAGTATACAATTTATGCTGACACCAATAATGATAATTAAATGTACTAAATACGACTCTCTGGCCTCACCCATTATTTTCCTCTCCACTCATATCTATCATAACCTCACCCACTGTTGGCTATTTCAACTAGATACTTGCACATAGTCTTAAATGTTTGCTATTTTGCCAGTAATTTTTTCCTTTGAAAAAAAAAACGAAAAAAAACAGTAAAACAATTCTTCTTTCAGAAACCTGCGAAATTATATTTAAAAAAAAAAAAAAAAATGAATTTTTACTCTGTTCCTGTTTGCCGTTAACTTTCAGATTAGTCTTCTAATTTTTACGTCTGTAGCGCTGCCTTTTTTTCTCTTTCTTTTGCTGTAATCAAATCTTTATTGTAATAATACTGAAAATATTGATGACTTTTTGGATTAAAGCTGAGTGGCCGCTTAATACCTTTGTGACTGAATCTGAATAGATTCATGAACATGAGTCATGCTCTTAAGCTTGTATCATCATACACTGTTGAACTAAACCTTAATCCAGAAAAATCTTATATCTAGTGTTTCCCTAATATATTTTGATTATTTTATATATTTTTTCCCCCTCTGAATACATGATGTTTTCTTAATTTACATCATGGTTTCGATATATTTTTCTGTTCATTATAATCCAATGATTTCTTGTGTTCACATTTTGATGATGACGATGACCTCATAAATGTGGTCGTCAGAAGACTTGTTTTGTCTTTTTTAAGCAGACCTGGACAATTTAGGTATTTAATAATTTTAATAACAGTCATAATGAATAAAGAAATTAATGTCATTGTTTAATGATTTGCTTTAACTAAAAGAATTGCATAAATTAATTTGAAACAATCTGGTTCATTGCAGTAAAATGGTTATATACAAGTATGTAGTTAGATTCTTATAGATTGATTTAAATATGTATTTATCATTATTTGTGTGTGTGTGTTTTCAGCCATATATTGAAAAACTGCTTCTTGTCTGATCACCAATGTTAAGCACCATTTTGCCTATTTAGTGCTTAACTGGGTAACTATTTGGGAAAACATAAGTGAGGGTACTGTGAGGAAATCCTTTGGTTTTTAATATCGATACTCTGGCATGGCTGCAGTCTATGGCGCAAACACATATACATACCTTTGCGTGTGTGTATATATATATATATGTAATGTATGTATGTATGTATGTATGTATGTATGTGTGTGTGTGTATGTTTCGGCACAAGTATAGCAGTGTAATGAAGGAGTCTGCTTCCCAACCATATGGTTTCAGGTTCAGTCCTGTTCCATGGCACCTTGCTGAGGTGTCTTCTATAGGTCCTGGATGACCAAAGCCTTGTGAGTGGATTTGGGAGATGGAAACTGAAAGGTGTCCGTTGTATATGTCTACTCTGACTCCTTGCAGTAGTCCTAAGTATGTGCCAGCATCATACAAGCAGTGTTGTTCCTTTTCAGTCTACCTTAGGAACATGTCCAGCCTTGAGGAAAAATTTCCTTACTTGGAAATGAGTGAGGGTTGGCAACAGGATGGGCATCTGGCTTAAAGGATTGACCACAGTGAATTCTGCACAAGCATGGAAATATGGATGTTAAAACCATATATAAGTATGCATGTATATGTGCATACATATATCTGTGTGTGTGTATATATAGACACACACACACACACTGATACAGCTCCTGTGAACTGTCCTACTCATGCATGGATGTTAAACAATGATGATCACACACGCATTAATTTTGTTAGGTCCTCTATGTTTTTATATTGCTGGTGATAGTGTGTGTGTATGTATTGATTAAACAAAGCATCACTGTTCATATAGACGGTGGTGTTTGTGTGCTGTCCTCCATAAGACCATATCTGTGCTGTTCATTTCCAGTGAACTGAAGGAATTGTCTTGGAGACAGATGACCGTCAGCAACAGAAAGAGTATCTGGCTGTGGAAAAAGTCTGCCTTATAGGCATGTAAATGTAGACCGCAACACAATGATGATGTAGCTGTATACACACATGCAGACACTTATTGACTGTACATGCACAGGCATGGCTGTGGTTAAATTTGTCTCAGCCGCATGGTTTCAGGTTCAGTCTCTTTGTGGGGTACTTTGAGCAAATGTCTTCTATAGCCCTGGGCCAACCAAACCTTGTAAGTGAATTTGGTAAGCAGAAAATGGGAGAAGCCCATAGCACATGTATTTGTGTGTGTATGTGTGTCACTCTCCTTGTCACCTAATAATTGCAAGCAAGTGTCACTTTCAGCAATGTTCATTTCCAGTCTTCTATGAAAAACTTGTCTAGTCATGAGGGAATGTTACCTTTGAAACAGTTGAGGGTTGGTCGCAAGAAGGGCATCTAGCTGTAGAGAATCTGCTTCAGTGAATTCCGTATGACCCATGTGAACATGGCAAAAAAGGGCATTAAAATGATAGTATACACATGTATGTGTTTGTATGTATATATATTTATGCACATACGCACGTACGTACATACATACATACATAAATATTGAACACTAAGAATGTATGCTCAATACTGCATTGGTAGTTAAAGATTCTTTGTGTATTAAGGCTACCATTGGTTTCATGTTTGGAAATACTTAACAATTATTTAGCCTTTCACATGGAACATCAGTGTTCATCTCCATTTTGGATTACATATATGTATGTTTACATGTGTGTATGTATATATATTGTCTTCTCTCAGTGGGTGTTGACCATTCATCTGATCTGTGTGCAGAAATGGCAAAGCCTAGTACTTGCCTGTGCAAAAAAAAAAAAAAAAAAACTCCCTACCATTAGTGCCACCTATTTTGCAGAAGAGAAAGTTGTATTGGAGCAACACAGTTTGATCCTAGTATCATTGTTAGTATTGTTGATGGAACAAGTAAAAGGTGCAACTCTTCAATGATTCAGTTAATTTGCTGCTCTGGGTTTGTAGCTGTTATTAGTGACTGAAAATGTGAAAAAAGAAGTGAACATTGCTGGGACTTTGAACTCGGAATGTAGTGAGTTGGAGCAAATACAAGGTATTTTATCCACTGTGTAATGACCACATGCATGTTCATATATATATATATATATATATATATATATATATAATAGGCACAGGCGTGTGGTAAGAAGTTTGCTTCCCAACCACATGGTTCTGGGTTCAGTCCCAACTGTATGGCATGTTGGGCAAGTGTCTTGTACTATAATCTTGGGCTGACCAAAGCATTGTGTTTGTCCCCTGCCACTTCTTGCCAACCGGTGTTGATGTGTTTACGTCCTTGTAACTTAGTGGTTTGGCAAAAGAGATCTATCTGTCTGTGTCTAATGTGAAGCTATGACAACGGCTGTGCTGATGATGCCTTTTGAGACAGGAACGTCTACAACGCTATTTTATCTCCAGATGGAAAAATAATCCTAAATTCTGAAGAACTGTTGCCTCCTTGTAATTATCTCCCCATTTCTATTTGAAGTCAGTCCTAATCGCTGCAAGGTGTTGCTTTGCCTTACCTTGAAGTGAAGATATTTACAATATATCAAGAATTAATCTTGTGTAAGACTTGGTACACCTGTATTCATCTTAATGATTGTGTGTATGTGTATACGTTTAATTATATAGCTTCAGATATTAGGTTGTTCTGAGTTCAGTGTTGAAAGTGAGTTTAGTTGACTGTAAATTTGATAATTAATTTAATTAAATATTTACCATAAAACCAACTGTCAGTTCTTTCTGAAGTCTTAAATAACTGGTGAAAAAAATGTTGTTGTTGTTTTACTGTAGTGTTGCTGTTTTCTTTATAGAAAAGGCCAAGGAAAGTACTGGTGGTGTTGCTTATGAAGTTATTTTGAAGCCTGCATCAAATTATACCCCTCATAAGCCTGGTTCTCCTCCCAAGGAGACTCGGTCTCTCACCCAGGAGGCTATTGCTGATAAGTTAAAGAAAGCTCAGGAGAGAAGAGAGGTAATGTATCAATCTGTCTATCTCTATCTCTGTACTTCTCTTCCTCCATCCCCCTCTCTCTGTATCATACTTGTATGTTTTTGCCAAATTGGTTTCAGATTTATGCATACATGTATTTAGGGTAGACATAGTCTAATACTGTTTTAATGAAAATGGCTCAATTTGTGTTTTTCATGAGGTGCTTGTAGCAATAGTTAATCTAGCATGGGTCCCCAAACTTTTTAGACCACCAACTTCTTCATGGAATCCTTGCCCCCCCCCCTCATCAACCCCCAGGCATGTACAAAAAAATAATAATTAAGTAGATGTGCATTTATTGACCCTTTGAATAGTCTCCATCTACCCTCAGGGGTCAGTATCGATGACTTAGCAGATCCCTGATCTAGCAGGTCATGTAAGACCTGCAAATGTTAAGTTCCTCTTATGCAAATTAATTTTCAGAATTTTATGTCCAGGTGTCCTGCGGAAAGAGAACTGTTTGGACTTTCTGTTAATGACAACTTGGAGTGTTCATATTATCATCTGACATACTTGGATGTTTGCATCTTTCATTCTTCATTCTTTAAAGAACCAGTTTTGTATTTCCTTATATCTGTTGAAAAATAACGCTTTGCTTCAATTGACTTTGGAAATAATGAAACTTTGAAAATAACTTTGTTATTATTAAGCACTGGGTTTAATGTAGTAGACTAACCCCCCCCCCCCAAAAAAAATTCTGGCCTTGTGCCTATACTAGAAAGAATTATCAAGCTGATGTTTAGAACATGAATTTAACAGATGTTTGATGGAAGAAGACATTGGCTTGAAACAAGTTTGTGTCACAGAACCAAGGCTGGACTCCAGTGGATTGCTATCAAAAGCATTAATTAAATTTGTTCATTAGATTACGTATTATCTGCTGTCTCTTCTTGGAATTTCCTCTCAAACTTTGTTGCATTTCATTGGGCGTTACTCCTTGGATTCACCAGATACTTATTGTTACACACTACCCTACTTTGTCCTGGAGGTGGTTTAAGAAACACATAATTGAGCTATTTTTAGTAAAATCGTTTTTCATTTGATGTCCACTTGTGTGTATGTGTGTATATATATAACTTTTGTCTTTCATATTTTTGTTCTGATGAAGGACTATCATCTGAAGCGTCAGAACTCCTTTTTAAGTCTTAAGTTAATACAACTTATACATTTTTGTCCTTCCTCTGTTGTCTTTCATTTTTTCTTCATTACTTCTGTATTATATAGTGTGTGTGTGTGGGTGGTATGCACACACCATTAATAAACTGAATTCAACCAGGATACTGCTTCTATACCTAAATATCAGTAGCTTTTTTTTATTGCTAGAACCATTTAGCTTTACATAATAGTTTCATTGAGCTTTTTGGTTCTTAATTATAACTATTTTAATTACATACAATTAGCCATTTGATTACAATGTTTCGTTAAGATAGCTTTAATAATTAGTGCAAAAGTTGGCTGATGGGTTAGTAAGCTATGTAATGATATTAATGATCTATCATTTAGGAAATGGTTCTGTGTCTGGAGCTATTTTGTTGACAGTAAAATATAATATATTGTAGATATTAAATCATGTAGTTTGGTCTCCTAGTTTTTTTGTTTTTTTTTTCCTCCTCTTTTTGTGGTGCTGGGGTGGATGGACTTTCATTTACAGCTGCCATCTTGTTCGTTGGTTTTGTACATTGGCACAACTTTCTGAATCTTGAGACTCACCTCCACTGCAGTGGGATTGTTTGCTTATCTATGGATTATCTTACCACATTGGAACTATCAGAAAAACAAAAATAATGGATTACATTTGTCTGTATTCTTTCTGGATTAATACTATTGCTGCTAAAATCCCTTTGCATCTGGATATTCTATCAAATTACCGTTATTGGAATATTTACTTCATGGATTTGTCTGAGCATTTTCAATTGGTGCTTGCCTTCAAATGTGAATCATATTGGACAACATTGGTTTAGCTTCTTACGGATTTTCCTACACACATACATACACACACACGTGCATGCATTGGAGATGTACTTCCCAGGCAAATGATTTCGTCTGACTATTGAAACTAAAACCACCAGCCTGGAAGATGCATATAAGCCCTTTTAAAAACAGAAAAATGGTCAATTCGCTTAAACATTTGGTGTCAGAACTTTTGTCCCACTGACTGCAACCTGGTCACTGACATGGCTCAGCTTGCCTTCTCCTTGTGGGATATTAATGGTGAAAAATCCCATTTATTAAAAAAAAAGTGTATAAATAGGAAGTTTATATCAAACTGCTGTCATATCAATTTTTATCGACTATCTATTTAAGGTTATAAAACAATGGGAATATGTAAAGACTGATGTGTAATCCCAGAACATCCTTTATTTCCTGCCACAGTTTGTTTTCCCTCTTTCTCTTCCTCCTCCTTCTACTTTGGTCTTGTAAACTATTTATGTTGGTCATAAAGCTCAACTGATTGACTTTCTTCCTAATGTATTCTTACTCTGGTGAGACCATAACTTGACAATCTAATTAATACTGGCACTGTGAATGAGCCTTTAGCATTCAGATTACTGTCGAATGTAATGCTTATTTATTCACATTGTTTGCAGTTCATCATGCATTATCTCATAGCTTTGAGATTTAAATGATGATTGCTTTTTATTAGAATAACATTGTAGGATAGGTATGAGAGGTCAGATCTGGTTGGTTTTGAACATAAAAAGGTAGAGTATTTGGGCCAGATATAGCCAATACACTCTTTGTTTCAATTAATTTTAAAAAGAATTTAGTAAAATATCTTTGTCATTATTAAACTGATGTCTGGAAAATAAATTGTGAAAATTTGAAAGGTTTTAGTTTAGATCATAGTTTGTCTCATAGAACCAAAGGTGATTTCAGGCAGCTTAGTCTCGAAAGGCCTCTTGTTGGAAGAAATGGAAATATCAGGAGTCTTCAGGTACGACCACAAATATCCATTTCAAACTGGAATGTAACTTGAAATGCAACCAAAAACTAAAGCATATCCAGTCATTTGAAGCTTTGCCAATTTTATTTACATCATATTTTGAAGAGGGTGAGATTTATCTGGAGATTGATAAGTACTCTTGGATTAAATGAATTTGGAAGAGTAAAAATTTGGTGCAGTTGGTGTAGATCTTCAGAAATTTTAAGTGTCTAATTGAGGAAAGAATTGCAACTATTATGTGGCAAATCTGACAAATATGGCTGCCATCATATCTTCTTGTTCCAAGCCAAGCGAATTCAACATAGTAATAAATGAAATAAGTTTCAAAATAATGAAGAATCTATCAAATAAAGTCATAATTAAGCTGATGTTTGGAATTTAAATTAATGGGAAATTTTGATGGAGAGTTTTAATTTTAGATCTTAGAACCAAAGATCAGTCTCTGGTGGGTTAGAATGTAAATGTTGGTCGATGCTTCTGTGAATTGACTTCTTTTTTTCTAAGTCACAAGTTTTAAGGTACATAGTTGTAGTGTTATAACTGAGTATATCTATGTCAATATTAGTGAATGCAGTGTAACAGTAATATCTATGTATGTAGTAGTGAAGATAGTGAGTATATATATATATATATATATCTGAGTGAATACAGTAATTGGGTATATCTGAGTGAATGTTTCCCAGTGCATTGTGTAATCATTTCTGATAAATACACCCTTCTGAAGAGATGAGTTTCTGCTTTATTCCACTGAAGCTCACCATTTCCAGTTCAATTCATGCCAGCATAGAACTGATTCTGTCAATTCTTATGGATATTTTAATATATATTATAGTCTGTCAGAAATGATGCCAAACAAAATTTCCAATGATCAGTATTTCATATTTATATAATCTGGAGAATGGCAAAGTTTTTAAGTTGTATTTCTAAATACCGAGTTGATATGTGTGCAAAAACATAAAAACATGTAAAACATACTCACGTACATGTGTACAGTGGTTTAATGTCTTACACATACACGTATTCTTTCATTCTTCTGCAGTTGACTCTTCTGTACTTCATGAGGTTTTCTTTCAATTTTCTAGTCTCTAGAAACCCAGAGATTGGAACAACTGCAGAAAGAAAGAGAACGAGCACAGCAAGTTCTTCAGAAAGCTCAAGAAGAAAACAACACCTTTTCCAAATCTACAAAAGAAAAACTTCGCAGGAGTTTGGAATTAAATAAGGAAAACAGAGAAGCTCAGATTAAGGCATTACAAGATCGTCTTCGGGAACATGTAAGTCTAGTGTTTTTTTAAAAATTATTTTTTTTGCGTTGGGACATTTTGTAAATTTGTTAAACCCAGTCCTTGTAATGACTTACAAAACCAAAAATGAATAAAAGCAAGAATTTAGAGTTCTCTCCCTTACATTAAGGAGAATGTCTCAATTCTGTTGAAATGAATGTAAACAAGGTTAGTACAACTCTTGTTATATCATACATCTCTGGACTGGTTGACCAGTGCAGTTTCATTTGGTACTGTGTCTTACGGGAAATTAAGATTCAACTCGATAACTTCTTTGAAGTGATTGGGGGGGGGAGTAATTCTGTAATCCTTTGCCCCCCCCCTTGAATTCTTAACCTGATGGCAAGTATTTAACGCTTGTTTAGAGGTGGAAGATTCACTAGGAAACAGTTTTTTCTCACCCCCTGTTAAAAGTGGTAGGTTGTGATTCTTGTTAGCAACTCTTTTTTAAAATTTTTTTTTTTTTACTGTATTTCCTATTACAACCCGTCTACTCATTTTCTTATTTTTTTCCCACCATTTGCCATTATATATAGCATTGCTTTATCATGATTATACCAAAAATTGAAATAATAAACTTGGTACTTAGGTACTTTTGATTCTTTTTTTTTTTTAAGTGTTCCTCTCAAGTAGCTGTTGCTAAGAAGAACCACTTAACTCTTGTAAGAAACTATGTTGTGAACCATTCTTGTTGATGTAATAATTCCACTAATGTTTATTCTTTGGTACCACTTTTGGGGGCTGAAATATCTGAATGAACTAAAAATAACCAAGTGATGTTACTTTGTTTTGAAATGAAGTTTCTGGAAGATTGCTACAGTGCCATTTGTTGGTTCATATTGTAATACTGTCGTGATATTGTAGTATAAAGGGGGTTGATACTGCATATTAGCAATAAAGGGACTCAATATAAGAGCATTGTTCTTTGTATTGTTGGGACATTATAAATAAAGGGGTTCAGTATAAAATGAGTTGATGCTATATACTGTTGATATATTGTCGTATAAAGGAGTTTGAAGAAAGGGTTGGTATTGTATACTGTTGGGATGATATTGTAGTATAAAGGGGGTTTGATATTTGAAAAGGTTTTCTCTTTAATACTGTTGATAGAATGTAAAGAGTTGGTGGTTTATATTATCAATATAGTATTAGGATTTGAGTTAAAAAGGGTTCATATAGTATTAAGGGATTTGGTATAAAAAAGGTTGGTTTTTAATACTATTGATAAAGTGTAAAGGGTTTTGATGTTGCTATTTCTTATGTTGTGTGTATGTTTGGTTATTTTAACTGAACTCTCTGTGGTGGTGGGCAGGAAAATAAACCATGTGTCTCTTTAAAGTGTTGAAACAAGCCTCCTTGTCTGGAGAATGGCGTAGAATACATGTGACTACTTTTATGTTTAGCGTAAGAAGGTATCTGACGCATGTAAGAATAGTGAAATGGTGTCCAAAGACCTGGAGGAAAAGATAAATCAAAAATTTGAGAAATATGATCAGAACAGGAGAGTCCAGATGCAATTGTTGCTCGATCGCCTCAGGGAGCACGTGAGTGTCACTAGGCCAACCAGCTGTCTTTATTTTATTTTGTTTTAGTTTAATTGCTTTTTACCCCGATCACTTTTTTGTAGTTTTATTTTTTTATTTTATTTTAAAATTAAAAAAAAAAAAAATTTCTGTTGGTGCAAATCATTGAGTAATACTGGAATAAAATAAACTTGGAAATTATAATGACCTATCAACTGTGGACCCTTAAAAGTCTGGTGCTAAGGGAGCAGTATCTGCTGTAGGGGCTATTTCCTCAAATGAAACTAGAATGAGTTTCAGTAAAACACTGGAAAAACAGCCAGAAGTTATTCTTTAAATTCTGACATGGCAACAGACACACTGACTTTTTTATTATCATATTTCTGTTGAAATACACTGACTTGGTTTCAATTAATTTTGAAACTAATGAATTTAGTAAAATAACTCATTATTAATGTGTTGTTTGAAACAGATCAAAATGAAATTTTGATGGAAGAAGGTTTCAATTTAGATAACTTTAAAACATGAAGTTAGGACCATAGTTTCAGGAGATGGCTTTATGCTGCTTGAAACAAACATGTAATATAGCTAAATATCTCAATTGACCTGAAATTTTAGTTGGTGTAGAATGTGGGTAAAGTTGCTAATATATTTTTAAAAAGTGCTTTTGATTTGAGCACTGAAGAACAAGCATCTTACATAATGTTATGTCTTTAAAGTTCTCTGTTTTAACTGGAGATGTTTAAACTTAATGCTGTTAGACTTTATTAGCTTCACAGGGAAACTTGAGGTAGTTTTCTATAACTACTTCTGGAATTGCCTCTGCCTTTCATTTGGAGAAGAATTTATCTTCTGAGATGAAACAAGAGACTTAAATTGATCTTATGGAAAGCCTGAAATACATAGTGTGCTTGCAGGTATGCAGTCACACAAAACTTTATCTATTTAAATATATATTACAATGTGTGTGTGTGAATCACTATACACACACCCACGTCTGACCAGTTTAAAATATTTAAAACTTTGTTTCCTTTCTTAGTTAGAATTGAGCATATTGTTCAGAATGACTTTCAGTTTAACTGAGCTGCCTTCCGAGGGAAAGATTCTTTACCTGGCTTTACTGTAAACAAATTGGATTTGGCAGTTTATGAGCATGTAAATTTGTTTAAGATGCCTGGTACAAAGTCTGGAACAAGTTTCTCTCAGTGTGTTAAACATAGATCTGGAGAGTCCGTTACAACCATGAAGCTTCTCCATGCAGCTCCTACTTACTATAAACAATGTTAAGTATATAACAGTGAAATCTAGGGCAAAATGAATGCTTAATTGGGTTCTCTCTTAATGTCATGTTTAATAACAGTTTCTTGGTCATTGTAAACTGAGAATCTGGGTTAATTAAAATAAACTGGTCATTATACAAGGCCTATCTACCAATTTAGTGCAAACAAAAAATGGTATTTTCCAGTATTTACTTTTGAAAATATTTTTGCTTCAAATTTCTTTTTATTTGATTTTTGTACTTTTTTGTGCACATGCATGTTCCATTGCCAAAGTTTATTTGATGCTGCTGTTGCTGAAAAGTCTCATAACGACATTTACTGTGCTCCGATATTCTAATAACAAATCTCAGTAATTATCATGACTATTGTCAACCAATTCATGGATCTAAAGAATGCCATCCCCTCTTCAAACATTCTATCAATGTTACAGAAGCAGCAGCAGCATGGTTTTACCGAAATAAACTTCTGGTTCTTCCCCCTCCCCTCTCCTTAAAAGTTCATGTTCATTCTTTAGCAATTCTGATTGGTTTGTAATTCCTCAGATCCTCTGTTCGTTTTCCCACCTCCACTGTTTTCTGCTAGTCTTGCATCACCAAAGTACTTTCTTTAATTACCATCATTGAAAAACTTTTTATTTCCCACTCCCCTCACAGCACCAAGTTTCTCTGGCTTTTTTGTTTTGACCAAACAAATCTCTGCTAGTCTTAGGAATGTCTTTTTTTTTTTCTTTTTTTTTGTATAATTCTTCAGTTAATCATCTTAATTTTATTTTTTTAAATTTAATTGGCTTCAGTTTTTTTTTTTTCCTTCCCTTCCTCAGACTGTTCAGTAATTATCTGATAGACAGATTTAAGGGTTTATCTGAGATAACCCTTATAATCTGAATTTCTATGCCTTCAGGTTTTGAATACCTATTAGACTGATTGGTCTGTTAATATTTTATTCCACAGCACCCTTGTATTATTATTATTATTATTTTCGTTGTTGTTGTCATTAGATATGTTGTTCAATGCTACACATTGAGCAACTAGTTGCTTCTTCTTAGATATCGCTTGTCATTTCGCAGCTGCGGAGTGCATAACTCTTGCAGCCTTCCCTGCTTATCTGTCACAATTAGCCATTTCTTAAATTTCCTTTGCATCTTGTTAAGCATGGTCCGTTCTAAATCCGACCACGACATTTCCATAATTTTACGTGGTTTCCTTGTAAACTATTTCAAAATTTTCACAATATTCTTTTAAACAGTCAACTTTAAAGCTAATGTGACTTCTTTCCTTTTTTTAATTTTTTTTTTGTCATAATTTAACTCTCTTTAAATTCCTTAATTAATTTAGACTTAATCATTTCGATTCTTTGATCTTTCTTTAACATCTAATCTTCCAACATTTGAACATGAACTTTTATATGTGTGCATGCCCCATTTTGCTTCATCACTTGTATATATAAAAAAAATTAGTGAAAAATGAGCCATTTGTAGACTATCTGTGTATGTATGTGTGAATGTTCGTATGTATACGTGTGTGTATGTATGTGTATATATATGTGTGTGTGTGTATATATATATATATATATATATATATATATATATATGAATTTCTGTGTATGTTAATAATAATTTGTATCAATTGTGATTATTCAGCTGTTGCTTGTTACAACTGTTGGTGCTCTAAGTAACCGTTTTTAGGTGGCAGATATTCTGCAAATGGCTTGTTAATCTCTGATTGTGTTGTTTGGTTGGCTGTCTGTTATAACTAGTTGATCTGGGCTCTGTTCTCAACAGGACAAACATATTAAGGAGGTAAACAATGCTTGTGAGACAATGTACAAAACTTCTGGGGAGAAGATCGGTGAAAAGGTTTTCCAGAAAATGGATTCAGCTATCAAGAACAGAGAGGGAGTGATTAAAGCTATTCAAGACCGTCTTCAGGAACATGTAAGAAAGCATGTGGACGATATTTTCATCCTTTTATTCTTATTCATAAGAAGAGTTCATCGTATCATTCATTGTCATTTTATATTTATCGTTATTGATCATTATTATTATTATTATTATTATATTCATTATTTACTACCTTTATCCTACATGTTTTGGTTTCCTAGTTAGAAAGCATGTTTCTTGTGCTCTGAATAATGCTCCATCAGTCGCAAATGCCCCCATTTACAATTACTTCCCCCTCACCCCTGTTTTTTGGGTGGGGTGTGGGGGATCCAATATCAGCAATGGGTAACATAATTGAGTTCTCTCTTAGATGAATACAGGTAGGGGCCCCTTTAATAGCTGAGCCAGAGACAGGTTTCTAAGTAAAGTTTACTGGGTTCTGGGTATTTTTACAGCCCCTCGCCTCAATATGTAAATAGTTACATGGGAGGGTGAATGGTGGTGTACCATTTGTGTCTTTAATGCAGTTCTTTTGAATATTTAGTGTTAGCAGGGTGTCTAGTGTTATCAACCTTAATACAGATTCAGTTTCCAATGGATTGGCTCAGTTCTTTAGAGACATATTTGTTAAATTCCAGGGATTTATTTCTAGAATCAGTTTTTTATGGTTGGAATCTTTTTAATTATTTTTCTTTCTTTAAATCAGTTTTGGGTTGTTAAAGTTTTTCGGGTCTTGACTGATGCTAAAATTATTGCGAGCTCACGAAGCGCAGCTCACAGATTCATTAACTGCCCTTCTAACGAGTGTTCTTTTGTGTTTCTTTCAGGAAAGACGTATTGAAGAGGTGCGTAAAAACAAGTTGTCTGTCCATGAAGATGATGATAGCTACGAGTGTGTGGTTGACAACAGTTAATGTTGCTGGCATCCAAGCCACATGGCCGC
>NC_069003.1:12499783-12515297 GCF_001194135.2 Octopus bimaculoides
TTTATTTTCAATTTTTTTAAAAAACTTTTAAATGATGCTTGTCCGACTTTTTTTGAAAACAACCAATATTATCAAAGAAAATTCCACTAATGTACTAATAAAGAAATAATGATGATAATAATACTACTACTACTACTAATAATAATAATACTAATTATATTGATGAAGGGCAGAAAGCGGTTCTTGAGAGTATCTGTGTATGTTGATGCAGTTTTTTTTCATCTGCAAGTGCCATCTACTGGCCATTTCATATCTCATTGCCTGTCATTTGATTTTTTCACATCCTTTTTTTATTTTTTATTTTGGCTCCTCCTCCCTCTTTTCTCTTCTTCCTCCTCCCTCTTTCCTCTTCTTCCTCCTCTTTCTCTTGCCTCTCTTTCCTTTCCTTGTTTCCCTCTCCCCCATTGTAAAATGGACACTTAGAACCCAACTCAAAGAGATTGGGCTTTCACAACCCCACCCCCTCCCTCTCTGTCCGTCTGTTTTGTCTGGTGGAGTCTAATCTAGTATCCTACATGACCCACCACTCCCTAATGTCTGTAGTTAGGTTGCTTATATAAATTTTACATTCCGACAATATTGGTCACCTTTTTGCTCCTCACCTCCTTACCACCCACGTGTCTGGCTGTGTGTGCAGGAGCTTGTGTATACAGAGGATATGTGTGTGCGTGTCCCCCCCCCCCCGTAATAGTTTGTGGGTGGCTTGCTTGGTTGCATTGACTGTAAGCTACAATAGACTAAGGGTGAATAATGATTGATGTAATTTGCTTGATAAGTGTTGGGATGTGTCTGTGTTGGTGGTTTGAATCATTGTCTAGATGTCTGCCTTAGTGTAGGGCCCCAACTACTACTATATATATATATAGATATATCTAACATGTACAAACATACATACACGCATACACACACTCTGCCCAAAAACCTTGCTGTAGGGTCTTAGTTTCTTCTCACACTCTGCTGTCCACCTCTCTGCTCTTTGTTCACACTTTGACACATTGCTATCACCACCACCACCACCACCACCACCACTTCTACTACTTCTACAACCTGAGATATAACACTAATTTCTCTTAATCTCTCTCCTTTCTCTCCTTTCTCTCCTCTCCTCTCTCCTCAGCTGGTCTGTCCACTAACTTGACCAGAACAACTTTGTTGCATTGGCTTTGAAATCTTTAGTTAATCTGTGTACTTAACTGCTTGATGTATGTTCCAACTGGACGCTACATGTCGGTGGAGTGCTTTTGGTCAGCTTTTTTCAAGTGAAATTTCATGAACTTCAAAAATGTATTCAGTGGAAACTTTGTCCAAATATGGAAATATTTTTTCTCTCTCTCTCTCTCTTACTCTCTTTCTTTCTTTCTCTCTCTCTCTCTCTCAATTTTGACTTTATTTTTATTTTTTTATTTTTTTTTTTGAAAATGTATAATAAAAGAAATCTGTTGGAGTCTGTTGCCGTTGATGACTTGTATGACTGACGAGGTTGCTCGTCCTATTCTATTGCATTCTTGAAAAATTTCCAATGCTTGCAGAGTTCAGTGTTAGTTGTGGGAAAGGATGCGGGGGATGGGGGCTACTTCTTCATTCATAAACCTCCCTCTCACCCTTCCTTCTCTCTCGTTAGTAGTAGTAGTAGTTTATATTGCATTCTTTCCCTTTGTGTGATGTCAGTGGGTAAGGTCCTCCTTGGATTGTCTGACCACTATCTGAACAACATAATATGGCTTCATGGTCCAGAAGTTTGCTTCACAGTTGTCATGTGGTTCCAAGTTCAATCACCCTGTGCAACTTTTTACCTTTTGCTCCAGGTTGGCCAGTTCCATGTAATTTGTGGTCAACAGAAACTTTGCAAAAGCCCATCATATATTATTTTTTATCTTTTACTTGATTCAGCCATTAGACTGTGGCCATGCTGGGGCATATATAAATATCTTTCACTAAGAAAACTGATAATTTTATTTATTTATTTTTTTTTATGTTAAGAAGCTTGCTTTGCCTCTGCATAGTTTTGAGTTTGGTCCATTTACATAGCACCATAGGCATGGACTGACCAATTCCTTGCAAATGAATTTGGTAGATTGAAGCTCATCCTATATATATATATATATATATATATGTGTGTGTGGTGCCCCAGCATGGCTTCAGTCTAATGACTGTAAAGGATATATAGTGTGTGGCGTGGAGTGGGTGCTTCTCTCCCCCTACTGCTTGACAACTACTGTTAAGTATGGGTTGTTAGACCAGGGGTTCTCAACCATTTTGTGCTTGTGGACCCCTTTGACTATTATTTTATTCTGGTAGACCCCCATAGTTGTTCGATGTTTAAAAACTAGTTTTATAGAAACTTATTACAAAATTCCTATTTTGTTTTTCACACATTCATTTGTGTAGGTGGAACTGGAAAGCGTTAAAGAAACCTAGCTGTTTCTTGGCAATACAGACATCTAAAGCAAAATTTTTTCAAGGGCCCTTAAAATACTATAGTGGATCCCCAATTTGCTATTTTGTTGTGCGGACCCCCCACCTCCCAAACCTTGATGGACCCTGGTTGAGAACGACTGGGTTAGACATGTTATTGGGCAACGGTTTTAAAGCTGGATGGTCTTCCTGTCTGCTGTTAACCTTTATCTGGTTCTTCAAGTAATGGATCTCTTCAAAAGGCACCAAGCAAGATGATTTATTGGCAGAATTACCAGCAGTAACACGACCTTGGTTGGCCTGAACTGTAACAGAAAAGTGCTATGCAGTGGGACTGAACCTGAAACCACGTGGTTGGGAAGCAAACTTGTCCACCACACAGCCACCTTATTGGTGTGCAGCCTGTATGTGGTTGCTCAAATTGCTGAACATAAAAGTCAAATCTCAACCTATTGTCCTGAAATTGAATGAATATATTGGATAAGTAATTCTTGATATAAAATACATGAGAAAAAGACAAAACACAACCAGAATGCTTTTCCTCTTTCATTTAATGGTTTTAATCATAACCTTTAAGGGATTTTAGTTCATTGTATTGCCTGTATCAGTCTCTATTTATTGAACTACTAAATTATATCAAGGTATGCAACACTATTATCATTGAGTTGGTGAAGGTCTGATGCTCATGTCCCTTGGAAGGAGGCAGAGATGTGGATTCTGAGACCCTAACCCTGGTTCAAATGCTTACAGACTTTGTGCTGAAGTGACCCAAGGTAACAGGTTGTGGTGTTAAACCAGACAGTGGATTAGTCTACCATCTAAGGGCATGGTGCTCCAGCATGACCACAGTCCAATAGCTGAAACTAGTAAAAGAATATGCATGCAAGATGGATTTGTTTAACAATGTCTACTGAGAAAGGGTGGTGAGATTGACTTAGATCATAAATGCAAGCTGACCTGTGGTTAAGCAGTGATTACTTATATTCAGTGGCATGGAGCATTCTTGCCTGGTTAACAAGCTTTGTAGTCCCTGGTCCAGTCTCACTGTTACACCTTTGGCAAATGGATTTGGTAGAGAGAAATGGAAAGCCAATGGTGTTTGTGTATGTATATTCTTTTACTTGTCAGTCATTTGACTGGCCATGCTGGAGCACCACCTTAAAGGGTTTTAGTCAAAGAAATCAACCCCAGGACTTATTCTTTGTAAGCCAAGTAATTATTCTTTTGGTCTCTTTTGCTGAACCACTAAATTCTGGGGACATAAACACACCAGCATCAGTTGTCAAGCGATGCCAGGAGGGCAAATAGACACATAAATTCTTGTATGTATATATACTACAGGCTTCTTTCACTTTCTTCTTACAAAATACGCTCAAAAGGCTTTGGTTGGCCTGAGGCTATAGTAGAAGACACTTGCCCAAGGTACCATGCAGTGGGACTGAACCCAGAACCATGTAATTGGGAAGCAAGCTTCTTACTACACAGCCATGCATGTGTCAGTGTCAAAAGAAAGAGAAAAATGCCCAATACACACTGTAAGATGGTTGGTATTAGAAAGGGTGTTGAACCAAAGAAAACGGCATAGGCAGCACTGGTGCTTGATGCAACCTGGAAAACAGGCTTTAAATGATAATGTGTGTGTGCACCCTTATGTCATTGTGATAGTTGGGTCACCAAGTGAGCAATATTCCTTTCTAGTCTTCTGCATAAAGTTTGTCCAACTATGGGGGGAAATACTACCTGCCTTGAAACAAGTGAGGGTTGTCAATAGGAAAGGCATCTATCCATTGAAGGAACACCTGCCTCAACAATTTCTGTCTGAAACCTGCAAGCATAGAAAAGGGGGACATTGAATGATGATTTTATTTGATTAGCTCGGCTTCTTCCTGCTTCAATTTCTAATGGATTTCAGATGAGACAGCAGGGGACAAGGGCTGACTTAATTCAACCCTTCAGCATTCAGATTATTTTGTCAAATACTCAAGCAGGACAGATCTAGTCTCTCACACCCACCTTACAATGTCATTCTAAAAAAATAAACAATCACATCATCAAAATCTGAAAGCTACAAGATTATGTACGATTAATTCTAAGCAATTAAGATGAAAAGAGCATTGCAGTTGGTAAAGTAATCCGAATGCTAAAGGGTTAAGTTTTCATGATGTGATTGTATACTTTTAGAATGACATTGTAGAATAGGTGTGAGAATCCAGACCTAGTGAGTTTGAACATAAAACAATGTCTGAGCTGGATGTGGCCAGTTTAAAAGGGACATTTGCCCATGGTTCCATGCGGTAGGACTACCCAGAACCATGTGGTTGGAAAGCAAGCTTTTTAGCACATGACCACACCCATCATTTTTACATCCATTTTTCATGTTTACTTGGAGGAGATAATAATGCAGATATTCGACAGCTGCCCTTCTTCACCTGTTTATGAATAAGATAATATTTCTTCATGGTCCAAACATGTTTTGTGAGAAAACTGAAAACAAAGGACACTGCTTGTAAGATGGTGACACTCATTTACAACTATTCTGCAATGTTAAAACAATCAGACACCTTATATGCACATATCTAATCTACCACAGGCTTTGAGTTTCAACCTACCAGATCCACTCATAAGGCTATAGTAAAAGACAGTTGCCCAAGGTTCCACACAGCAGGACTAAACTTGAAAGCATGTTGTTAGGAAATGAACTTGACCATACAGCCAGGCCTGCACTGAGATGAGAAATAGAAAAGGGGTATTAGGCTCACATCTGGCTTCCTGTATGTGTGTATATGGTAAACAATTTGTCTGATGTAGTTTACCGTCTTCTAATGACTAGGCATTATATTCATTTGTAATATAGCAATAGTAGGGGTATATGGCCTAGTGGTTAAGGTGTTGCACTCATAATTACAAGATCATAGTTTCAATTCCTGGACTGGGCAGTGTTGTGTTTTTCAGCAAAACAATCTATTTTTGTGATCACTTCAACACCTGATGTCTGGAACACCAAGCGTCTACAGGAAACATTGATTTGAAGAAAGGAGTGAATTAATAATGTACAAAATTTGATCTCGAATCAAATTATCTGTGCAGGCTGATCAGTAAGAACCATCATCTATCCTCTACAACAAGGAGAGTCCAGAACCTCAACATGGCTGGTCAATGTCAGATATAACAAACAAAAGTTCCCTCAAGTTACACCATCTTAAAGACAATTGATCGAAGCATTGAACAGAATTTCTTGTAGCATTTATAATGACTGAAGTTCAAATCACACAAAGGCCAACTTTGCTTTTCTGTTTTTGGGGTCAGTAAAATGAACAAGCTTGTGGTGGTGGATTGGCAGGACCATAAGAAAATTAGGCTTGTGGTATTTACGATGATTCTTTGTCTCCTGAGTTCGAATCCTACCATAATTAACCTAGCAGCACAATCTGTCACCTGAGGCTGCATCTTGGTTCCATGACAAAGTTTCTGTTTTAGAGCGATCTAAATGGTAATTTATTCATGACTTACCGAGACACCATATTTTGTTACACGACCATAATAAACTACAAAGTTAAACTGTTGGATGTGGTACTGAAGAAGGTGCAAAAACCCCTGAAATGGCATATACACCCATTACCCATGTTTCCATCTTTAATCGCATTGTTGTTTACATTAGGTGTATTTGAATATGAAATGTAAAAAAAAATTAGTGCTGGCTATAATTCCTATAGAAAGTCTGTAGAGATAACCTTAACACAAGGTAATTTATATACCAAACACCAGTTTAATTATGACACAATTATAAATTTAAACTTAATTGTTTCAGTCCTTTTGACTGTGGCCATGCTGGAGCATCGCCTTGTAATCGAAGAAATCGATCCCTGGACTTATTCTGTTGGTCTATTTTGCCGAACTGCTAAGTTACAGAGATGTAAACACACCAATATCAGTTGTCAAGTGATGATGGAGGGACAAACACAAATACATACATATATATATATATGACAGGCTTCTTTCAGTTTCCGTATACCAAATCCACTCGAGGCTATAGTAGAAGACACTTGTGCAAGGTGCCATGCAGTGGAAGTGAACCTAGGACCATGTAGTTGGGAAGCAAGCTTCTTACCATATAGCCACGCCTGCACCTATTCTTTCTTATTTTCAAAATTAACTGAAACTGTAATTCAACAGAAATATGGTAACAAAAGGGTTGAATATTCTTTGACTATTTGATAAACTCAACTACGACTGCCTCTGCTTCTAACTTCCTGTTTTCAAGTGATCTAAATGAAAACCATTGATGTTCCAAACACCAGTTTAATAATTCTACCATAGGTACAAGGCTTGAAATTTTGGGGGATGAAGATAGTCAATTAAATCAATTCCAACGGTGAACAGGTACATATTTTACTGACACTTGAAAGGTAAAAGTCGACCTTAGCGGTATTTGAACTCAGAATGCAAAGGCAGAAGAAATGCTGCTAAGCATTTTGTTAGACTGCGGCCATGCTGGGGCATTGCTTTGAAGAGTTTTTAGTTGAATGAATTGACTCCAGTACTTATAATTATTTTTTAAACCTGGTACTTATTCTGTTGGTCACTTTTGCCGAACTGCTAAGTTACAGGGACATAAACACACCAGCGCAGGTTGCCAAGGTGTGGTCGGAGACAAACACGAAGACACATACACACATGATGGGCTTCTTTCAGTTTCTATCTACCAAATCCACTCAAGGCTATAGTAGAAGACACTTGCCCAAGGTGCCACACAGTAGGACTGAACCTGGAACCATGTGGTTGGAAAGCAAACTTCTTACCACATGGCCATGTGTATAAACTAAATTTATTAAACAAAATATCTTATCAAAACAAGCCATCATAAACATTAATGAAGAAATTAAGTCAATAATGAGTTGTAATGGTTTATTTGAAATTTCTGCAAAACTTCATAACATCATCATCATCATCATCATTGTCTCTTAACATCATCCACTTTTCCATACCTGCATGGGTTGGATAGAATTTCAACAGCTGGATGCCCTTTCTGTCACCAACCCTTGCATGTTTCCAAGTAGGTAATATTTTCTCATGACCAGACATGTTTATCATGGAAGATTTAAAATGAAGGACGTTGCTTGTTTGACAGTGACACTTGTTTACTACTATCATGATAGTAACTCACACACACACACACACATACACATGTGCCAGGTTTTTTCAGTTTCCATCTACCAAATCTACTCAAGGCTTTGGTCAGCTTGACAGTGGGATTGAACCTGGAACTATATGGTTGGGAAGTAAACTTCTTGCCACACAGCCAATGCCTGCACCCATGACCAAAATGAAAATAAAGTACTGATGTATAAAAATGAAATAATAATAATAATGGTTTCAAATTTTAGCACAAGGCCAGCAAATTCATGATCAGGATTGAGTCGATTACATCAACCCCAGTGATAAACTGGTACTTAATTTATTGACCCCCCAAAAGGATGAAAGGCAAAGTTGACCTCGACAGAATTTGAACTCAGAACATAAAGACGGATGAAATACCACAAAGCATTTTGCCCAGTGTGCTAACATTTCTGCAAACTCACCAATAGTTACAATGATAATGAACTATACAGTGCTCAGGTGCACTACAACTCATCAGTAAAAGTAACCAAAACTGCATGAACAGTGCATAGAATATGCACAGGAAGTGAACTGTGAAAAAGCCTTTAAAAAATATCCCACCTTGTTAAGTTGAACATTGAAAAAAAAGACTCAGATTAGAAATGAAACCAGTTGAATGTACACCAGTTAGGAATAACTTGCTTACATCAATAGAGGATTTCAGAATATATACTTGTTTAGAGTGATCTTGAGAATATTACTGTATGTGAAAAAAAACAAATTCACTTATGAGAGCACACACCACAAAGCGGTGCTGAAAAGTTCCTGGTTTTGGGTAAAAGAAAACACAGGACGATCAATTAAGTATGATTTTATTCAACATATTCCCCTCTCAGATTCACACACTTATTGCAGCAGTCCTTCAGTTTTTCTAAGCCTTAGAAAACATTTTGGAAGGTTGAAGTCTCCAACGAGGCCTTTCACAATACTCTTAAAGCTAGGAACTTTTCAGCACCTCCTTGTAGATTCTGTAAAGTGGTTGATGTTAAGAAAGGCACCCAGCCATAGAAACCATACCAAAACAGACAGTAAAGGTTGGTGTAGTCTTCTGGCTTGCCGGTTCCTGCAAACCACCCAACTCATGTCAGCATGAAAAATGAACATTGAATGGTGATGATGACATTAGGCCTGGGAACAGGGACTGCAGGAGGTGCAAGTACACCTAAAATTTTTGGAGGGGTGCAAGATCAAAATTTGCACCCCTATTTGGTTTTCTCAGGTTTAGAAAACAGTGCATGAAAAGTAATCTGTAAAAAGGAACTTGAAGTTAGGTTTCTTCTTCAAAGAACAAATATAAAGAAAAAAAATAAAACAAGATCTTGTTTATAAAAAACATTTTGGACCTGGGTTTGCATCCCATCAGCAAATTTCATCCGTGAGCCAGTGGATGACAATGATGATGATGATGATGATCTTCAAATTCCACCTGTCTAACACCCGTGGACATGCTTACAAAGTCAGAAAACAGCACAGCTCCCTTGACTCAGAAACACTTTTTCACGCTAAGAGTTGCTGAAGTATTGAACAAACTGCCAGCGTCAGTTGTTAGTTGTCGGAGCACTGCATCCTTCAAAACTTCCATGCTTCCTGAGATTCGCCAACACTACACCTGATTTTCTCCCCTCCATACACACGCAAACATGTATCTGACTCATACACTGTTCACTTTCCAGACAATTGTACAATACTGCATATGCTTTATGCGCACTTTTGACAAGTTGTAGTGCACCTGAGCACTGTATACAATAATTTCATTATTATTATCTTGATGAGGGCATAAAACTAGACAGTGTTGAGGCATATCATCACCATTCCTCAGTTTTAAGCACTCTAACATATACAGACAACAAGAGAGAGAGAGACAGACAGACAGACAGACAGAGAGGCAGAAACCAGAGTACATACAGTTACGTTAAGTGAGTAACATCACCGCATTCGCTAGTCCCATATGAAGAAGCCACAGCTAACAAATGTCATCCACACAGAAATAACTGTAAAATAAAAATTTATCATTAAAAATGAGGCTAGAAATAAGAGCTAAACCTTCCTCCAATGAGACTGTAACGTTATCTTTTTTGAAAAATGGGGCTAGTAATAACAGCCAAATCCTTTTGTTTTTATTTCTTTTCAAATTACCATCAAGGCGCAGGAGTGGCTGTGTGGTAAGTAGCTTGCTTATCAACCACATGGTTCCGGGTTCAGTCCCACTGAGTGGCACCTTCTACTATAGCCTCAGGCCGACCAAAGCCTTGTGAGTGGATTTGGTAGATGGAAACTGAAAGAAGCCCGTTGTATATATGTATATGTATGTGTGTGTGTGTATATGTTTGTGTGTCTGTGTTTGTCCCCCCAACATCGCTTGACAACCGATGCTGGTGTGTTTACATCCCCGTAACTAAGCGGTTCGGCAAAAGAGCCCGATAGAATAAGTACCAGGCTTACAAAGAATAAGTCCTGGGGTCAATTTGCTCGACTAAAGGCAGTGCTCCAGCATGGCCACAGTCAAATGACTGAAACAAGTAAAAGAGTAAAAGAGTATCGGTCGAGCCAGTATGCACTGTGCATTTGCTGTTGAAATGTTTGTCAAGAATGGTGCAGGTGTAGCTGCGTGGTAAGAAACTTGCTTCCTAACCACATGGTTCCAAGTTCAGTCCCATTGTGTTTGTGTCCCCATAATCTAGCAGTTTGGCAAAAGTGACTGATAGAATAAGTACTAGGCTTTAAAAAAAAGTCCTGGGACCGATTTGTTTGATGAAAACCTTTCAAGCTGGTGCTCCAGCATGGCTGCAGTCAAATGGCTGAAACAAGTAAAAGAATAAAAAGAAAATAGAATGGTGAATCTAGGTTTGTTTTCTACTACTACTACTACTGCTTCATCTACTACTACTACTACTACTACTGCTTCATCTACTACTACTACTACTACTACTACTACTACTACTACTACTACTGCTACTGCTTCTTCTTCTTCTACAGTATGTTTATCATCTCTATAGATGTAGAACTTGTCAGACAAAATATAACCTCATTGGGGTCAAAAAGGTTGATATTTGACTGGCACCCTGTCAATTATGAAGGAAAAGGTTCCAGTTGATCCAATCAACAGAACAAATAACCTGCTTGTAAAATTAGCATGTAAGTGGCTTGAGTACTCCACAGACATGCATAAAAGAAAGGTTTCTTTTTCATGTCATGACTCATAAGGCCCAGTTTCCTGGTTTCATGGTGTAAATTTCCCCACTTGGATGGGATACTGGTCCGTTGCCGGATTATTCATTTTCGCCAGCTGAGTGGACTGGAGCAACATGAAATGAAGTGTTTTGCTCAAAAACACAACACATTGCCCGGTCCAGGAATTGAAACCATAATCCTACAATCATGAGTCTAATACCCTAACCACTAAGCCACACATACATAGCCTTAACATAGTTCCCAGGGAGATTCAGCATGACACAGAACGTGACAAAACACACACACACACACACACATATATATATGTGGTAAGTAGCTTGCTTACCAACCACATGGTTCCGGGTTCAGTCCCACTGCGTGGCACCTTGGGCAAGTGTCTTCTACTATAGCCTCGGGCCGACCAAAGCCTTGTGAGTGGATTTGGTAGACGGAAACTGAAAGAAGCCCGTCGTATATATGTATATATATATATATATGTATGTGTGTTTGTTCCCCCACCATCGCTTGACAACCGATGCTGGTGTGTTTACGTTCCCCGTAACTTAGCGGTTCGGCAAAAAGAGACCGACAGAATAAGTACTAAGCTTACAAAGAATAAGCCCTGGAGTTGATTTGCTCGACTAAAGGCGGTACTCCAGCATGGCCGCAGCCAAATGACTGAAACAAATAAAAGAATAAAAGAAAGAACATACATACAATCATACATACATACATATATATATATACCACATTCTCTCTCACTTCTGTCATTCCCATTCTCCGTCACATCTTTGCCAGTCTCTCCACAAACGCAATCACATCTCTCTCCCTCTCTCTCTTTCTCGTTCTCTCTCTTCCTCTCCCTGTTGATGTTACCTGACCAGTAACATCAGCAACAATATTACTGCCTTAAATAATAGCAACAAGAATATAAAAAAATATGTCACATTTACATTACGTAGTCAGGTTTAAATTACTGCGCTCACGAAAGTAAAATAAATAGGTAGATGAATAAATAAATAAATAAATAAATAAAGCTGTGCTCGTCAAGGCCGAAATAGCTTAAAATCATAAAACCTCTGCCCGAGAGATATGCTCGGTCAGGGCCTGACTCAGGGTTAAACAATAACAATATGTGTGTGCGTATATATATATATATATACCAGCTCCATCAGGGCTGACTTGAGACCTAAACAATACCGACAACCTCCACCCCTACCACCACCACCACCACCACCACCACCACCACCACCACCACCAATAAGTAGTAGCACGATCACCGGCATCAGCATCACCATCGCCATCACTTCCATCGCTATGACTCATCTCTTATTATGCTGAGGTGAGGTGAGTCAGTGTGATAATGACTGATATCGATCTGCTCAAGCGGCAAATCCGATTGGCTGAAAGGGCAGGCTCTTTGTCGACGTCATCAACCTCCCCCTCCCGCATATTCAATAGCAGCAGCAGCCGACTTACATTACCTCCGTTATCTTTGACACCGTATATATATATATATATATATATAAATATATATATAAAACGACTGTTATTAGTGTAACTCACTCTCCCTTTACTGTTAAATATCAAGCAACAGGCGTCCCTGGATTTTTCTCTTACATTCTCCCCCGCCATTATTACAGGCATCCTTAACACAATTACTCCCCCACTCTATTTATATTAGTCGCGTCAATTATATCCTGTTTGGTATCCTTTTCTATCTGCTTCCTTTCGTATCCTGTCTGTTCTCGCCCTTTTCACACTATCGTCCTGCTTACAGCGTTCATCTGTGATATATATATTAGGTGTGGTTGTGTGGTTAGAAGTTTGCTTCCCAACTACATGGTTCTGGGTTCAGTCTCACTGTCTGGCACTTTGGGCAAATGTCTTCTGCTAGAGCTACGGGTCGACCAAAGCCTTGCGAGTTGATTTGTTAGACGGAAATTGAAAGAAGCATGTCGGGTGTATATATATATATATATGTGTGTGTGTGTGTGTTTATGTTTGACCCCCACCACACCGCTTGATAAACGGTGTTGGTGTGTTTACTTCCCCGTTGTTACATGAAGGTCAAGTGACTACATAAAAGCTCCCGCACTGGTTCATGAGATCCCTATTTTTCAATGCGGTCCCTCAGCATGGATGTAGTATTTTATATATACATAGTCACAATGAAGATATTTAGACCTCTTATAGGGGTATTTTTATCCGAGATACACTGGTTTAATATACTGTATTTTGAAGAGATATTTCTTCAATGAATATATTATTTATATAAAATGTCATAAAATATCAAATATTATTATTAAGCTTGAAAACAGAGAGATCTAATGGATATAAATTAACTTATTAATTACTTAAGATATTCACCTACAATTGTTTCATCTCACAAACAAAATTAATGTTTGTGAGATGAAACAATTGTAGGTGAATATGTTAAATAATTAATAAATTAATTTGTATCCATTAGATTTCTCTGTTTTCAAACTTAATTACACACATGTATATATGCATGCACATACATATGCAGACACACGTACATACATGCACACAAATATTTATGTGGATGTAAATGTGTTTGTGTGTATATATACATACAATAGAGTCGCATAGTTTAAAGCAAGCAATATAGGGATATATAATGATGATAAATTTTTTCTCCGTTAGGTGGCCAATGGAATAAAATATATTGATGATTAAATTTTATTTCTGTTCATTTGATCATATCTCACTCAAACTGTACATGAATACAAATAATAATAATAATAAATCCATTCTTTTAAATAATGTGGGTTTAAACACGTAAACTTCTGTTAACACAATCACCAGACAATAATATAATGTAGAAAAGGCGGTGAGCTGGCAGAAACGTTAGCACGCCGGGCGAAATGCTTAGCAGTATTTCGCCCGTCGCTACGCTCTGAGTTCAAATTCCGCCGAGGTTGACTTTGCCTTTCATTCTTTTGAGGTCGATAAATTAAGTATCATTTGCGTACTGGGGTCGATCTATTCGACTGGCCCCCTCCCCCAAAATTTCGGGCCTTGTGCCTAGAGTATAAAAGAATAATATAATGTAAACAAAAAGAGGTCAGTTAATTTAAGAAGTATAAAAAAAGAGAGATAGAATTTTAATCTTAATATTTAAAACTATTATCTAATAAGACTAGCTATTGATAAGTATTCGATAATATATCAGCTTAAAATCTAAAGTGATTAATCAATGAAAAAGTCAATCGTCTAAATATATGAGCTGAAATAGACTGTTCAATTCCTAGCTACTGAGATTGGAATATCATAGTTACACATTGTGGACATTTTTCAATGAAACTGCTGGCTTATTTTGACCATTTTCGATCAAAGCAACTGCGAAAAACTATTGAGTGTATGATCCGAAACATTCATCATTTATCGATAAAAAGAAAATGGCTACCGCCGACATTTTGAATGAACTTCGACAGAAATATCATATGTAGATTGGTGTGTAGGTCAACAATGCCTTTCATAATCGATAATATTGACATAATCGATAATATTGACTAATACCCTCTGTCCTTAAGATTGCTGGGTTTGTGCCTAAATCAGAAACGAATACAATCAAACATTTACGAAAAGGGTACTGGCGTGTGAGACATATGTGTTAACCCGTTTGCCTGTCCTGTGTATCACATTTGATACAATGGAAATATGTCCTTGCATCATATATAATGCACATTCCCAGCTGTTTTTATATTCCTAATGCGGGCATATCGGTTTTTTAGAGAAACGTATGTTTTGTTTAATCCCTATGTCTATCCAAAGCATTTTCATAAGTTTGGCCTACACATCCATACTTGCTTTTAGACTTTTAGTAAACCCTTGTCTCATACGCTCTGAGTAATATAAAACTTTCCTTTCATAAGTCCCAAGTTACTCTGATGTATTATCGCCCCTGTACATGCAGGTATATGTACCTTGTATACATACATATATTCACACACACACGTACATACATACGCGCATACACACACACACATATACATATACACGCACATATGCATGGATGCACACGCACATGAATATAATTAGATGGTTGTGAAATTCGAGTATGAGTATGAGTGAGGGGTTAGATAGGGATTAGAAGTTAAAATATTGATTTATAAGGTCATAGGGATTACCTAAGGGGTATTGTGGAAATGTACTGCATGGTCATTTTGGCATTTGTGTGAAAGAAGCGGTGATTACATGTGTTTAGTGCCTCATTATGTTTATTTAGCAGAGCTGGAGAGTGATGCTTTAATATGTGAAGTGCCTCCTTCAAGCAAGGTTTGCAGGTTGAGCGTTGACCTCGGTAGGGAGACCCTGGGTCCAGTATTGACCATGATAGAGTATAGGATATATATTTATTTTTGAGATGATCTATGTGGTTGGCGAGTGTTGTAGATTTACTATGTTTATCGTATCTAAAAGGGTGATGCACATACAATAGCAAACGCACGCACACACACGTACACAGCAACGCACATATACACAACATACACATACACACAAGCACACACGCACGCACAAAAACATACACATACACACACGCGCACATACAAAATACACATACACACGTACACGTACCCAACACCTACAACCCCACACAAACACACACACATACTCAAAAACCGCCTGCTGACCTTCCACTTAACATTGTCCATAAGCACCCACTAACTATTCCTGCTACTAATTCCTTCCACTACGTCACACACACACACACAAACACACATACACACTAACAGATAAACCACCA
>NC_069003.1:12515817-12521255 GCF_001194135.2 Octopus bimaculoides
AAAGCATATTACTCTACCGCCGGTATTCGAGTACTATTTTTCCCCACCTTGTTTCACATTTATGTGTTTACTCCGGTACATATATATATATATATATATATATATTCTCCTTGTCTCCGTATTCTTTCTGTTGAAGAGCGTAGCTCGAAACGTTAAAGACTTTCCGTATTCCCGAGCGTCATACTAATACATCCTTTTGTTGTTTACACCACCTGTCCTCGTCTGTTGTTGTTTTTTCGTACATTCTCCCATATATATATATATATATATATATTATGTATACAGTCATATATAAAAACATATATATGCACGTGTATAAGTATGTATATGTATACGTACATATACAAATATACAGAGAGAGGAAGAGACAGATACCCAGTTAGGTAGATATGGATAGATGAGAGAGTGTGTGTGTGTGTGTGTGTGTGTGTGTGTGTGTGTATGTGTGTGTGTATGTGTGTGTGTATGTGTGTGCGTGCGTGTGTGTGAGAGAGAGACAGAGAGAGGGGAAGATAAGGAGAGAGAGAGGGGGAGAGACGGGGAAGGGCAAAGGAAGACACACTCATACACAACGCACAAAACACACAAGAGGGGGGCGGCAGTCCTTGAGCGAGAATTGACATAATAAGTCTCGCGTATCATTTAACCCCCCACCACCTCCACCTCCACCTCCATCGCCACCGCCACTGCCACTCATGGGTAATGTTTACACACTTTCGCTAAGTGACACTTGAAGTCTCCTCAAGACTAAAATACATAAAACTACACCGAAACAAGTATAATCACAAAAGGAAGTGGTAGGTTTAATAGACGTTGAGTTTGGGGTATTAAAATCTTAGCCGTTGCTAGCTATGGCCTCGAAGCATATGTTTTTATAGTTCGTCTCTCCTTTTAAAAGGGGGGAGATGAGAAAATAAACGAAGTTTGTTAACCAAATGCTTCTGTCTTATTTTACAAACCACCTGAAAATCTAGACTTTCCTTTTATTTCTTATCCTTTACTTGTATCAGTCATTAGACTGCGGCCATGCTGGGGCGCAACTTGAAGAATTTTTAATCGATTGAATCGATCCCGGTACTTAATTTCTTAAAGCCTGGTACTTATTCTATCAGTCTCTTTTGCTGTGTCGCTAGGTTACGAGAACGTATACACACCAACCCCGGTTCTCAAGCGGTGGTGAGGGACAAACACGCATGCGACGGGCTTCTTTCAGTTTTCGTCTACCAAATACATTAGCTAGGCTTTGATTGGCCCAAAATACCACGCAGTGGGTGTGAACCTAGGACCCATGTGATTAGGAAGCAAACTTTTTACCACACAGCCACACCTGTGCCTGTATCGGTCTATGTTTTAAAAAAATTCATTTCAGAATACAAACATACATTACCATTCATACATTTGTAGGATCTTGCAGGCATGAAGTGGATTCGATCCACCATAGCCAAATTTAAATTAACACTGCAACAGAACTTTTCCCACGGTGGAACAATGGTTTTTCTCTGACAGCAGTTTTACATATGCCAGATGCCTTTAGCTAGGCTGAAATAATGTCTTCACCACTTGACCCTTTCTAACCTCTTCTACTCCACCAAAAGCTAGAATAGAGATAACAAGACCACCAACTAAATCTATTGTTCTCAATGATACGTCTATCCTTCTGGATTGTTATAAAAGCATAAACCTCAAGCAAAAGTGAGTTCAGTCATTTTGGGGACGACTCAACCAGTTAGTCACTTCGGTGACAACTCGGTGAGAACGAAGTCTGGCTCATCAGTTAGAACCTTGGTCAGAGGGAGAAATGAAGTTTACTGTCGGCAACTGTGAGACAACGTCCTACAACCCTACAACTCTCACTAGCTCTAATTCTGTTCTCTTACAACATTCTATCTCTCTCTGTAATTACTACTAAACAATGAAGAGAACACAAACACAAACTTTACTTCGCATGCTTTTGGACCTGCCCGTCGAGGTAAGGTATTGTATCGTAACGGTAAATAAATATTTCCTTAAAACTTCATGCATTGTTCATATTTCACATCCTACAACATGCCGTTATAACAACACATTTTTATCCTTACAACTGTTGACTCCGACATTTCATATTATTGTGTACCTAATCAACCTTACCCGTTACAATTATTAACTACACTAACTAAAAACTTTATCGTTACAAGTGGTGAACCCGAACAAGAGAATTGCAGCTTTTCCAAGAACCAACCGTTACACATCTGACCGAATAGATCACTTTCTAAACTCGATAAGTCTATGCAAACGTTCCAAGAGTTCAAGAGGTTTCTGTGCGTGAATTTGTTTTGAGTGGATAAAATGTTGCACGACCTTGAACCACGTTTCAGCGCAATCAGTCATAAAACCAGTGGCACAACAGAAGCTGAGACGACAAAAAAATCAACAACTGCAGTTAAGGCTTTTGTTGTACGAGTTTGCCTTCTCTTCGCCTAGAAGGAAGCTCTAACGAAAACCAAGGGTATCACCCGGAGTGGTAGCACATGTCAGTATCCCAGCTATAATGTGTGTGTGTGTCTTCTGTTTTTGATCATTTAAATTCTTCCTTTGAAGGAATTGGTTTCTAACAAAGATGCAAAGCTCCATCTTTGGAATGAAGATAATGAAAACAATGTCACGTTTTAAACCTGACAGAAGTCTTGCATGGTTTCACTGTTCCACTTACAGATTGTATTTGTAATGTGCGAATTAGCTGGTTGATTTCTTTTTCTGAAAATCCAAGCTTATCCAGCCTGACAGTTAGGCAGTTAATGTATGTATGTATGTATGTATGTATGTATGTATGTATGTTTTCTCATATGTATTCTTTTATGTATGTTTTATGTATTCTTATGCATATAGATGTATTTGTAAACATGCTCATATATTTAAATCATAAATATATCATATTTAAATGATGAACTTCTGGAAAGTTTTACAGATTTTTACAGTTCCAGTGATGGATTGGATCTATAGTCTTCGAATTAGCTTTCTCCTTTCTGGTTTTGAGAAGCCTAATTTCTCAAGATTGGTATTTAGACAGTGTGTTACATATCCCAAGGCCCCAATAATTACAGGTATAAACCTGAACTTGTAATCTGGATAGAGTAACTGCAGATTTCTCAATAATTCAGTATAAGTGTTCTCTTTTTCACTGATCTTCAGCTTTATGTTAAATTCCGCTGGGCCGCTAATATCCACATCTGTGCACAGTTTCTCTTCTCTATCCCAAATCATTATATCAGGTCTGTTGTGCTTACATTTTATTGAGGTCTTCACTGGGACATTCCACCAGTATTCCTTTTCATTATGAGTGGCTATGGCTTCTACCATATTGTAGGTTCTTATTTCTTTGTCCTTGGAATTATCCTTCCGACGGATTTCATTATAGTGTCCTAGCTACAACATCATGTCTCATCGATAGATAATACCGTGATGACATTTTCAGACAACTGCTTATGATGTGGGTGATACCTTCAGTGTGAACGCCACAAAGTCTGCATCGGTTGTCACATTTTACTGCTTTTCATGCATCAGGTACTTGGTTGACATTTCCTGTTCCTGGATTGCAAATGCATACCCTTCAAAGTGGGAGGTAGTAATCCGGCTATTGGTCCATGATAAACTGCTTTGATGATCCACGTTATTATCATCACGGAGCTTTCTATTAATATATCCATGTATAGTCTTCTGCTCATATAGGCTCATCCTTTCATCTGATGATACGTTGCAGTAGAGTCGTGCAACTTTGGACATGTATTCTAGGTTATCAGAAAAAGAGTGTTGCTCTGAGAGGAGAATATGTTGAATAAAATCATAATTAACAGATCTTCCAGTATTTTCTTTTACCCAAGGCCAGAAACTTTTCAGTACTTCATCGTACATACTAGCGATGTAAAAGTCCTGCACAGTTAATGAGCTGTAGAGACATAACAGACGGGAAGAGGTGGCGTTGTTCCTGTGGATTCACTAGGACTATATGAGCTTTTTTCTTTTTTGAGAAGAACCATTTGTCTCTATCCATCATAATTCAAATAACGCACGTGTAAGTAAGAGACTATCAGCAGAACAAAATGACTTTTGAGTGACAAATAAAATGCCGCAGTTGATTGGTGTAGTTTCCTAAGAGATGTCCGTGAGCAGTACTTGGAAGCACATCAGCAGCAACTCAATGGGTTGGATGATGCGGTATGTCGGATTACTATGGAAATACTACGGTTAATCAAACATTTTACGCCTCTTGTTTCCGTAATTTATAAAAACAAAAGCAGAGATTGAACATTTACATCATTTCTCAACATAGTCTCTTTGCTTTTCAATGCACTTCTTCCAGCAATCCACAAACTTGATTATTACATCGGAAATGAAGGTTTTCGGTTGGTTGCGCAGTCATTTATGCACTGCTTCCTGCGCCTTTTCATCTGTAGCAAACGACAATCTCGTAAGGACAATTGATCTGTCCAAAGAGGTGACAGTCGGAATGGGCGAGATTTGGACTATATGCAGGGTGTTCCAGTAACTCAAAACCCAAATTTTTCAATGGTTTCAATGGTGTGGGCGATCGTATGTGGGCATTCCTTGTCATGTAACAATCTCACACATGCATTACCGAAGCGAAGCTAGTCGTGGAAGATTTCGATGGTGGAACCATGACTAATTTGCAGAGAACGTACCACCCGATCGATGGTCACTTGTCGGTCCACCAGAACCATCTCTTGAGCTTTTGAATTGGTGGGTGTCCTGCTCTCTCTTGGTACTTCACGCTTTTCTAACCATTCTTAAACTTCTCGATCCACTCATACACACTTCTATGCAGTAGAGCGCTCTTCTTGTATTGTACTGAAAGCCTGAGGTGAATTTCAGTCCCTGACAAACTTTCAGACCAGAGAAATCGGATCACTGATCTCTGTTCTTCCAGCAAAGTGGCCATGTTTACTCTTCGTAGATGAATCGAAATATTGGCATCGGAAATAACACTGGGGAAAGTAGAATGAAGGGCACTGGGTATTGAAGTAGTGGAAACGGGTACAGGAAAATACTGCTTGTTTGAGCGAATCACTTTGACCCATTACAAGACATTGGATATAAGCAGGAACACGTTTGATATCCGATGGGTGGGTTTATATGTGGCGTCACTTCTGGCTTATTTAACATTTTTTTCAATATATTTTACTTTCACTTTTTTATGACAATAAACGGTATGTTACCTCCACCAACCCACACACATGCGTATAGACAAACACATATGCAGGGAGAGAAAGAGAGAGAGACAGAGAGAAACATCGTCGAAATCGAAAGATTCAAATATCTATCTATCTACCTATCTATCTATTTATCTATCTATCTAAACATACACATACATACATATATACTCACACACATATAAGTGTGCGTGCGTGTATGTGCGCGCGCGCGTATGAATATATATATATATA
>NC_069003.1:12521325-12522359 GCF_001194135.2 Octopus bimaculoides
TTACACACCAACAAGTGTTTCATTACTTTTATACCTTATCAAAAAATTGAGATAGTGAAATACTTGAAAATTCGTTGAGTATTTACCTTCTTAAATAGATAAACACACACTCTCTCTCTCTCTCTCTCTCTCTCTCTCTCTCTCACACACACACACACATATAATGTGTGTGTGTGTGCATGTATGTATGAATGTATGTATGTCTTGGCTACAAAAGCTGAGTGATTGAAGGGGTTTAGCTGCATAGATTAATAGCTTACTAGGTAAACAGAGTTTCATGGAGATAAAAGATTTATATTTATTCTGAAATACTAAATAAATAAATAAAGGAAAACAGAAACCCTAGAGTAAGTTTTCATGTTGTTCTAAAGTGATGGTGGTATGATGGATTCAAGAAGGGAACGTCTACTTATTTTTAGAATGTCATTATTGGGTAGGTGCGAGAAGTGCCAGATTTGGTCAGTTTGAACACAAAGCATGTAGAATATTTTGGCCAGATATGGCCACTTTAAATGCTAAAGGTTTAAAGCCATAAAGCCATTTTGCTTGTCCCTGAATTCCAGGATTAAAACTGACATTCTGAAATTCAGAGTATTTTATATAATAAATAAAGGTTTATGGTTTTCCTACTTTATTTTCTTATAAATAATGAGTGGGTACTTAACCATACTCTAATCCTCCAACTGTTTGAAGATCAGAATCTTATTAAAGGGGAGAAAAGGATGTACATTGAACACAAGGAATAATGAGGTTATAAAAGTTATCCATGCAAGAACCTCTACCTCTGATACTTATAAGTTGATAGTTATTCTGGTTTTGAGCTTAAGCAATTATGATAAAGCTTACACATGCACAAAAACACATTAACTATAGGTATGACTGTTTGGTAAGACACCTGCGTCCAAACCACATGGTCCAGGTTCAGTCCCACTGCATGACATCTTAGGCAAATGTCTTCCACTATAACCTCAGACCAACCAAAGCCTTGTGAGTAGATTTGGTAGACGGAAACTGAAAGAAACCCATCATATATG
>NC_069003.1:12523186-12529944 GCF_001194135.2 Octopus bimaculoides
TATATATATATATATATATATATTCATTCAAAATTTCAACTTTCATTTTGTAGATTTATATCTATATAGTAATTCCAATATAGTCGTAGCTTACACTTTTTGAAAGATATTTGTAGAAAATTTCATTAAAAAATACCCATTTATCTTCAAGTTACGGGAAAACAAAGTCAGTGGGGCGGGGCACACTTGTGTAGGTATGCCATTATATCTATATATAAAATTCTGACAGAAGACAACGTGACGAAACGGATATAATCCAGGTAAACAAAACGAGGAACTTTCTAACCAATATGACTCAGACATTTGACTGTTTACAGCATGACTGCTGCTGCAGTTGCTGCTATATATTACTTCCGATTGCTCTTTGCCTAGTTCCGGTTCAAGATGAATCAGTAATGAACCGGTATTGGTAATTTACCATATTCTTGTTCTTTCTCTCCCCCACTCCTTACAAAAAAATGTCACCTTCCTCTTTTATTACTCCTTACTCTTCTACTCAACCTCTCCATCTTAATTCCCTTGGTTTCATCGTCCTGTTGTTGTTGTTGTTCAACCCAAGGCAGGTCACATCGAGTAAATCGATGATCAAAAGCAGTGAAATCCTCAGAATCGTTAGAGCAAGCGTACAGAGTACCTTGCGGTATTTGCTCTGCCTTGTTGCAATATCAATTAAAATCGCATCGAAGCCGGCCTACTTTGCTTTTCATCCCTTCGACATTGATAAATAAAATACCAGTTAAATACTAGGCTCTTTCTCTCTGTACCTGTCTCTCTCTGTTCATCTTTCTCTCTCTCTCCCTCGCTCCTCTCTATCCCTTTCTCTCCTTTTCTTACTCTATTACCTTCTTTCTCTCTTTTTAATTCTTTTCCTCTCTCTCTGCTTCTTTCTCTCTATCTTCCTTTCACTCTCTGTCTCTCCTCCGGAATAAGTTTCGTCGAAGGAACTTAGAAAGCAACATTCACATATCGATCCCCAACCAATCCTTCCACCAACACTATTCCTACATTTCTATGAATACACGAAGAAAGAAGTCATTCCATTTACGACCTATTTCAGACCCAGTACACATGTCAAGTTATCATATATATCGTTTATTTTCACCCTACTTAAGATGCTAAGATGTGATGTTATGAAAATGATTTGACTGCTATTTCTAACCTGTGGACGGCCATATAGAGGCTTGTTCATTGCCGTGTCGTCAATCTCCTTTGTACTCGTTACTCTCAACCTTTCATTCAAACATTTCACCAACTGTCCCTTAAAAAATGAACTGCTCACCTATTAAGCTGTGAAGAGGAGAGAGAGAGGAATAATAATAAAGATTTCAAATTCTGGCACAAGGCCAGCAATTTCAGGAGAGTTGGGTAAGTTGATTACATCGACTCCAAGGCTCAACTGGTATTTGTTTTATCGACTTCGGAAAGAAGAAAAGCAGAGTCGACCTCGGCGGAATTTGAACTCAGGACGGACGAAATGCCGCTAAGTATTTTGCCCGGCGTGCTAACGATTCTGTCAGCTCGCCGCCTTATATAATCCTTTCTACTATTGGCACAAGGCCTGAAATTTGGTTGAGGGGGATAGTTGATTGACTGGTACTTTAATTTATCAACCCCGAAAGGCAAAGTCGACCTCAGAGGGATTTGAGCTTAGAACGCACGGATTCGGGAATAAATACCACAAAGTTTTTCTCTGACGGTCTTACGATTTTTGCTTTCGTCAATAACATTAATGTAGTTGAGTGATCTTGGTCCTTTACAAGACTGGTGTATGGCACGATAGCAGTAATCAGCAAAGCCCTATCTGGCATTGAGCAATAACAGTAGGGATGGTTGGAACGTATCCATAAATACTAGCTTGTATCCACATCGAAGGGGTCTTCTTGATTAGAAGCAGTTGTTTATCATTACTTTCCTGGTCTATTTTTAAGAATTTCATAATAACGTTCTAATTAAGGCTTCCTTTAAACTTCTTCCAAAGTCATTTCGCTTCATACCTTGTCTTTAATAAAAGAGTTAGAAATGATAAGACATCGTTAGACAACGAAATCAACAATTCGAAAGGCTTCAGGTATTCCTTTCTTGCAAACTATACAGAATTTGTATACTTTTACTTTGGCTGTGTTTCTAGAGAGTACGACGCAAATCGAATTGTTGCAAGATCAGTCCGCTGTACCATCATGGAGTGAATGTCGATACGTTCCTGGCGTCAAAAAGTTTATAAATACAGGGTGTCCCAGAATTAACTATTTTAGTGAAACCGGACAATTTTAAAAGAGAAAAACAAACTTTTATCTATGTTTATCACGTTTAATAGGTGTTAAAAGTGTATAAATTTAAAACTTTGTTTATAGTTTTATTTTTTAAAGATAATTTTATCTTCATTCCTGTTGAATCCCGCTTATCTGTCCACGACAACTTTTTTGCAATTTGGCCGCAATAATTTTGTCTACCGCCATCTCCAGGATGCAGCAATAGTTTAGCTGAACTTCAAGAACACATTCAATTAGCAATACAGGAGATAACGCCTGAAATGCTTCAAAATGTCTGTCGCAACGCTAAGGATAGATTTATAATTTTCAGGGATACAGACGGAACACATGTTGAAAAATTTCAATAAAGTTTAGACTTAAGATTTATAAATCCGTTTGTTTTGGATCATAATTAAGTAATAAACATAAAATTCTGTTAGTTTTTTTTTTATTTGCTCGATTTCATTGAAATTGATAGTTAATTCTGGGACACCCTGTATATATTTTTTGAAAAATGTATATTAGCAACAGTATTAAAACATTTCTACTCAAGGCCTGAAATTTTTGCGGAGAGGCGACCAGTCGATTATATCGACCCCCAGAGATTTACTAGTACTTTATTTATTGACCCCGAAAGGATAAAAGGCAAAGTCAACCTCGGCGGAATTTGAACTCAGAACGTAAAGACATGAAATGCCGTTAAGCATTTTGCCCGATGTGCTAACGATTCTGCCAGCTCGCCACCTTGCGGTAGGTTTAAAAAGTTTGATGCCATTGTCAGTATCAATGATGGCGAATAGATTGTGCTTTATGTACTAGAGCAAATTTTGGAACAAATTTGAAAGGAAAACTAAGTTGGACAAGAAAAATTAGTACGACCAAAACAAATTCCAAATTGCGGTTTTTATCGATGCTACAGCCTTGAGACAAATTTTGATAAAATTTGTTATTACATGATACAAAAATTTAATCCAAAGTAGAAGAATGAAAAAAACAACAACAAAAGCAAAAAATAAAACTGGCGGCAGCTTCAGCTAGTTGCTATTATTTAAGCGTGACTAATTAACGAAAACCCTTTTCATTGACAGCAACTGCAGAATAGCTACAATTATTTCACAAATAAACTGCTAAACTATTAAATACAACATGCATGAACGGACTATTTTAGGACGACACCAAAACTTACAAAAGAGATTTCGAGCAATTTAGAAAAATTTTAAACCGGAAAAAACAACCCATCTAAAATCAGGGCAGCTTTTATTCGTAAAAGCTGTCTTGTTGTGATAAAGCCGTTCGTTGGTAAGTTGGTTCTATTTATACCTACAATCTATCGTGAGTATTTAATCTTGGCGTAATCACCAAACAGTTTTTAAAAAGTGTTTGGTGATTTGCGGGAGATTAGGCTGCTATTTCTAGTAGCTAATCAGGTGGACATGTCCCTTCTTTCCCCGTTGGGTCGCTTATGTCATCACAAACTACGACTTTTTAGTAATTTACTATAGAGAGATTATATGTGAAAGAACGTGGAATAGTGGTTAGTAGTATTGGGCTCATGATTTTAAAGGTCGAACATTGTACTAAGTTCGAGATAGGCTTTAACTTTTAATTTACCGTGGTCAATACAATTGAAAAAACAATTGTGTCGTCTTAAGGCAAGTACTATAGGATCTTTCTGATTTGGCGGGCGCCACTTGTTTTCTTAACGAAACATTTTCAAACTTGGGACACTGGTAGAATGTGTCATATAAAACATCTTTTACTCTTAGTGTTATTGAGAAAATTTTATCCTTTCAAAGTTATTTCGTGTTAAAATTGTCGTATTTCGGTAATTTCAACCAATCACTGACGTCTATTGAGGTGAAAACAATTACTGCTGTGGAATGTAAAGAACACGTCCTAGTGGTGTAATGGGATCTTTTCCCTTGAATAAAATTAGTGCCGTTGTTTGTCAACAACAACTACCGGTGGTACTGTTATTTATGACATCGTTCGCCCGCCAGGGTCCAATTGATAGTGACTCGGATTCAGCAATGATTTATTATAGAAATACTATTGGGAAAATATGAAGATTACTACATCTCAACTGTATATTCCTCCACTACAGCAGTAATTATAGTTATACGTAGTAGGATACCTAAGTTATGGTCTTGAAAATGGTGACATTGAATTGAAGAACTGGTCTTTGGGCAAACTTTCTGAATTGCTGACACGAATAAAATCGTATTTAATGTTAATAATTTTTTACCGGTATTTTTCATCTTTTTATATTTCACATTCTAAAACTCATGTAATTCGCATTGTATATAAAAAAGAAAAAGCAGATTTTTAAAACCTAACTCCGTATCTCTTAGTTAACTTTTTAGAGTAGCTGCCACAATTGAATTGAATTTTTGTTTCTCTTGTTATTTTTCGTCATTCTAACATTCTCATATCTCACATTCGGAAACACTTGTAATTCACATTAAAAAAAAAAAAAAAATTATTCCAAAAATCCATGTATTTTCAAATTTCTTAATCCGTCCTTCTTGTATTTTATTATCCTATAATCATTTTCAGTCAGAGGATGTGGCCATGCTGGGGCACTGCAACCCTGTCTCTAGAATCAATCCTAATGAAATAATGCGTTGGACAGAGCTGCCCATTTTTACGTTTCTTACCATTTGGTATATCAAGTAAACATGTGTAATTGTTTAAACACATCCACATCTACACCTCGTCGACCTCCGAGGCCTTTTTGGCAATCTTTTGAAAAGTTGTGGGTCTTTGGTCTTTAAGCGGTTACAGTATTGGGTTCAGACAGAGATGGCGGGAACTTCGGTGCTATGCAGTGGCACGAATATTTAAATGACTCTATTGAGCTGCTAAAAATATCAAAGACTTAGAGAAGTGAATGTGTGGAAAACCAAAGTTGGAATTTTGATACAAATATCTATAAAAGGATAATTTCTGTTGTTTGAAATGTAGAAATGACTATGTAAAAATTAACACTTCCTTCTCCAAGCTTAGATTCGAAACCGAATCTAAGGATTCTCGTCGCCCAAACCACCACGATCAACAGGCACGAAAAAAAGGTTTTCTTTGTCCTGTCAAAAAAAAAAAAAAATGATAAATCATCTCCCTTTGACCTACGACCTCAGCCATGTCAGGCGAAGTTCAAATGGACAGGAGCTGACTTATTTCGGCACAATCTCTTTCTGTAGTATGCCTGTCCTTCTAGCTGCCACAGTGGTTATAAAATACCGTGGTCAACAGAGAGATGGACAGAAAGGCCATACCACGCACGCAGACAGACGGCTTTGGTAGACTACATTCTCAGATGCACGATGTATGTACACACACACACACACGCACAAACATTCAGTTCTGACATATCACCTCCATAGATGTGCCCTGTTTCTATGACTAGCAACTCGTAGCAGTTGTCTACAATTACATGTAGTGAAGCTTATTGTATACCAAAGGCAAATGCAAGTACAGTAAATAAATTATTTTAACTATAAATCGATGTCATTTATTTGTTTACCCCAAAGGCTTCCACATGCCTATCACATTTGTTTACCTTAACACATACTGATACACTTTAACCACTACAAATATTTTTAACTGTAGAAAACTAAGAATGAGGTAAACACTTGTAGCGTTCTTTCGTGTCAAAACTCGAGCTAGCAGACCTCCCGACCTATGACGTCATTCTCAGCAGTTTACGGGAATTTTTGTCTTAAAAAAAGGATGTATGTTATGTGCGTGTGTTCAGCAATTTCCAGCATATGAAAGACACTGTCGAACTCAGTCCAAAGACTGTAGCCATGCTGGGGCACTGTCAGTCGAAACGAAAGAGCACGACGAGAACGATCCTTCCATCGAAACCTCGTTCCAATCAACAAGGCCCTAAAAAAAAAGAATTTCCGTAAATTGCTGAGATTGACGCCAAAGCACTGGGAAATCAACTGACACAAGTTTTGACATTTGCCTTACTTAAGAACGCAAGAATGCTCTCCCTTGCCTTCTCTCTTTCCTTTAAAGCAACAGTTTGTCTAGCAACACCGTTTCTAGCTAAAACTGTCCATTTCCGTTTGACTTTTCTCTTCTCTCACGTTTTTCTCTTTTTAATTGAACAGGCGCAGGCTTAACAGAGTAGTTAAAAACTTCGCTTTGCAACCACGTAGTTTTAGGTTCAATTTTATTGAGCAGTACCTTGTAGCTTCGGAGCGACCAAACCCGTCAATGAATTTAGTAAACGGAAACGTTATGACTTCAAAAATTAGATCTATTCAATTTGACGGCCAGGTTTTTTAAAACTAATTTTGTTTTAACTAAGCACTTTGAAACTTTGGATACTGGTAGAATGTGTCACATAGAACAGAGTTTACTCCTAACGTTTTTGACAAAATTTTGTATTTTAGAAGTTATTTCGTGTTAAAGTTGTATTTGGGTAATTTTAACCAATCAATGACGTGTATTCAGCTGAAGAAAATTATTGCTGCTGCTGTTTGCGAACAACTTCCGGGT
>NC_069003.1:12530286-12533309 GCF_001194135.2 Octopus bimaculoides
ATATATGTATATATATACACACACACACACTAATGATAGGCAGAAGTTACAGAATGACAATGGCCAAATTCGTGTTTGATAAGTGCCAATGATATATATATACATACATATATGTGTAAAAAAATCTCATCATGCAATCGAACCAATGAAAGAGCCTCTACCTGGTTCTCGACACGCTAAAAATAGCAGCCAAAGTATCCCCCTACCTAAATCACATGCCCATTGTACATAATGCCCTAGATTATCCCTAAAAAGACGGTTTACTGAAGGCTGGAATGTCTTTGACGATAGGTTTGCTGTATCAGGGTTGACTTGAGGCTAAATAACAACAAAATTATGGTCCTTAGTGAAAATCGTGCGGGTGAAAAGATCAATGGTGTGTGTGTGTATGAGGGGAACTTCCGAGGCTTCCACCTCATCTCACCCCGTTTTTCGGACCCCAAAAAGGGTTTTGTAGCATATTAGGAGGTCACAGGAATTCATTCAATGAAAAAAAAAAAAAAAAATTCCAATAATTCCAGGATGGAGGTGGGGGCGCCCCCATTTTTTCCGACCTAAAATAAGGGATTTGCAGCATATAAGGAGGTCAGGGTACTTGATTCCACGCAAAAAATCCAAGTTTTTTTTTTGTTTCTTAGTGAAAATCGTGCGGGTGTTGATATAGAAATTTACCATAATTTTGTTGTTATTTAGCCTCAAATCAAGCCTGATACAGCAAACCTATCATCAAAGACATTCCAGTCTTCAGCAAACCGTCTTTTTAGGGATAATCTAGGACATTACGTACAATGGGCGTGTGATTTAGGTAGGGGGATACTTTGGCTGCTATTTTTAGCGTGTTGATATCCTTAACTGAAGAATAACAGCGGATCGCTGGTTTCTTGGAGTCTTGCAGAGAATGATAACTGATCTATGATTTTGTCCTGTTTACGAAATGAAAATACGACACAGAAAATTCAATTTGATTGATATATCGATTAATTTAATAGGTATTATATCGATTTCTATTTGTTTTTGTTAATTTATCCCCCCGCAACACTGCCATGAGTTGTTCAAGTTGTCCAACAACACAGAATGGAATTCGAGAGAGCGGGGAATTAATGGCCGTATTTTCCGGTGTACAAATCGATGTAGTATATTGTGTAAGCATGTAGGATTAACCATCAAACATCGTCATTATCTTTTCAAATCCGATGATTTTCAAATGGAATATTTGGTCCTTCAAAGTCGTCTTGATATATAAATCTACCTACGTTTTCTTTTTAGCGGTGAATTTTGGTCTCAAAAATTCGAATTATATACTGGAAAAGACGGTAAACATGTACTAGGCAGATAGATGCTTCCCGAGCAATATGGGCGCATAGGACCGGTTTCATGGCTTCCGTGGCCTATATATTCCCCACTTGGACGGGACACTGGTCTGCGCAGGATTATTCATATTTTGTCAGCTGAGTGGAGTGGAGCAAAACGAAACAAAGTGTTTTGCTGAAGAACACAACGCGTCGCCTGGTCCAGGAGTCGAAGCTACAATCTTGCAATTGGTCTCTAGAATCATCAACGGCATCTCTATAAAGGAAGCGTTCAGCAAAGAAACTAAATCCTCGAATACAAAATAAAGCTACGACGACGATGACGAAAGAAAAATACTATGTAAGGGAAATAACTCTAACATGAAAAGAAAAATCTATAATGTTAGGGTTGTTTCCCTTCAAATTTTAGTTTATAAGATTACGTGATCGTTTCTGGTTAAATCCAATACTTTTTGTTTACTACATGACTTCACATATAGACCATAACCAGACATAAATAATGCAAATATATTTTCCCTTCCTCAAAGCTTTATTTACTTTTCACTTCCACATTGTTTTTCTCCGGTTTAAATCTGATCAAACTGGAGCGTTTGCTGTTCCGTTTTCTTTGGAAGGGACGAGTTGCATTGGTCAGGCGCTTCATTCGCTGTGTGTAGTACTGGGCATGCCGTAACTGATGATGCATAAGCATGCGCTGGGGCTGGGTCTTTCCGGTGAATAGGTCTGGGCGCCGAGACGGGTATTTTCTCAGTTCAGCTCTTTGACAAAGCTGCAGCCCTGGATGAAGCAAAAACTAAAACTTAGCATCTAAAACATCGCCAAGAGTTCATAATCCTCTACTAGTCAGGTAATGCAATCGTAAATGATCCATCATGTCGTTCTGTGAAGGATTAGTGGCGAGGAAAAGCGACGACGGTATTGTGGGAAAATTTGGGCGTTGATGAAAATCAACTGGCTGGTCTTTTTCCGGAGGACTTTCGGGCCGGTACCCATGGATAATTTCCAAAAATCCCAGGCCTAGCAGTACTACGTGGGTAGGCCGGGGACATTGTCGCTTCGAATGCAGGAGTGCTGACAGGCGGGCCTGTCCGAGATGCTGACTTGTGGAGTGATGTCGACCAGCTAACCACGTATGGGGAGGAACAGGCAATCGGCCGAATCCATAATAGTGATTGCACCACCATCCTCCTTTAATTAGGCTGGCAAGGCAGTTTTCTTCTGCCTGGTGACTGTAGGGAAAAAAGACGAGGGTGTAATGTGGAGGACGAGACTGAAAGGTAATAAGGACAGAGGTTTCGCTTTGGTGAAGTTTCCATCGACTTCTTCCAAGTTTTTATTTGAAAAGGAAGACAAGGATGAAGAGGGTGGCGCCGTCGTCGAGCAAATTGATTGAAAGGTGGGTGAAAGTTGCAAAAATGGCAAGAGTGGATGGCATCACTCTGAGTACAGACCAGTGAGTCAGGGAAATGGAATTGGAAAAAGGCCCTTGGTGTGCAGAGAGATCTTGGACGGTGGGGTTCTTCCAGTGATCTCTAGACGTCCTCTTGTATTTGAAGGATTGCATCATCATCATCGTCGTCGTCGTCGCTGTCATCATCATCATCATCATCATTACTTCAATTTTTTTATATTCATTTGTTTCTATGTCAATCTCTATACTTTATGTCCGTCTTTTTATCGTCCCCTTCTTCCGTTGTCCGTCTTTTTATCGTC
>NC_069003.1:12533409-12534027 GCF_001194135.2 Octopus bimaculoides
CCCGGAGCTATGTGGCTGGTAAGCAAGCTACTTACCACACAGCCACTCCTTAACACAGAAATCATCATCATCATCGTCATCGTTGTTGTTGCAGTTGTTATTATTATTATCATTATTATTATTAATATTATTATTATTATTATGTAAACTAAAGGTGGTTCCGCCATTCTCCACTGGGCCTCCGCCGCACACGGCAGCGGCGCCATGTTTGTTCTTTAAGTTTACTTCCTGACACAACTAGAAACACATGTTGCTGAAGAATTTCTGGAATACCTGAAGAAATAAATTCCTCACCGTGTGTTTGAGGATCAGGAGCAGGGGTGGGGGAGAGGAGCGTTCAGCTGGTGGTGGTGGTGGTGATAGCAATGGTGGTGATATGTTGTAATGATGATGTCTGATAGTTAACGTGGTGGCGGGGGGGATAGAGTGCTGATGTGTGTATGTGTGGTGGTAGTGGTGGTGGTAGTGGTGGTGTGAAATGTTTCTTCCAGTGAGTTTGCCCACCTACCTGAAAACAACAACAACAACAATAACAACAATTTGTTGAGGTATTTATCAAACAAACTTCACCTTCATCTCTCCCTCCCCCTCTCTCGCTATTTCACTTTCCCCTTCTCA
>NC_069003.1:12534165-12535523 GCF_001194135.2 Octopus bimaculoides
TATATATATATATATATATATATATATATATATATGTGTGTGTGTGTGTGTGCATTTACATATGTATATATATGTATGTATGTATATATATATATATATATATATATGTGTGTGTATATATAAATGTATATGTGTGTATATATATTTACATATATGTAGGCACACACACAAATACATAAGTGTATATATACACATATATATATATATACACACACATACATGCACAAACTATATATATATATATATATATACATACACACATATAGTTGTATTTATGTATACATATATACGTGTATGTGTGTGTGTGTGTATGTGTATATTACAGATTCTTTTAACTGTGGAAGCAAATGATAAAAATGTAAACACATTCCTTGTATGTTTTCCCTTTTGACGGACCGTTTAACGATTTGTTGACCACTCCTCAAAGAAGACCTACCGCAACTCCTCGGCTTATCGATAGCATACGGTATTCACTTGCTACGAAAAATGCAGCGTGAATATAATGTTATACATACATTCTTTTATTGGTTTCAGTCATTTGACTGCGGCCATGCTGGAGCACCGCCTTAAAGAAATCGACCCCAGGACTTATTCTTTGTAAGCCTAGTACTTATTCTATCGTTTCTTTTGCCGAACCGCTACGTTATGGGGACATAAACTCACTAGCATCGGTTGTCAAGTGATGACGGGGTTGGGGGATAAACACAGACACACAAACATAGATACATACATCTCTCTCTCTCTCTCTCTCTCTCTCTCTCTCTCTATATATATATATATATATATATATATATATATATATATATATATATATATATATATATATATATATACATGCAGTGGGACTGAACCCGGAACTATGTGGCTGACAAGCAAACTTCTTGACACAGCCACACCTCCCCTTATGTGTATAAAATGCTTGTATAATGTTATACATACATGACTATACAACGCATGTATAATGCTATATATACATGTGTATGCCACGCTATATTGTGGGGACGTAAATACACCTACACCGGTTGTCAAGGAGGACAAACACAGATACCAATATAAGCACGCGCACAAACACATATACGACGGGCTTCCTTCAGTTTCCGTCTACCAAATCCATTCACTAGGCTTTCGTTGGCCTGAAACTATAGTAGAAGATACTTGCTCAAGGTGCCACGCAGTGGGACTGAACCCAGAACCAGGTGGTTTGAAGTGCAGTCGCCCTAGCTATGTTAAGGATGTACTTTCACCGAATGAGAATTCCAAAATTGGAATTGATTAAAATTTAAATGGCGATATGAAACGAACTTGGTAACGACACTGCCATGTTTGGACTTTCTTTAGCGTGGCTTTTTGATCAGAAG
>NC_069003.1:12536534-12539067 GCF_001194135.2 Octopus bimaculoides
AATACACCTACACCGGTTGTCAAGGAGGACAAACACAGATACCAATATAAGCACGCGCACAAACACATATACGACGGGCTTCCTTCAGTTTCCGTCTACCAAATCCATTCACAAAGCTTTGGTCGGTCCGAGGCTATAGCAGAAGGCACTCGCCAAGATGCCACGCGGTGGGACTAAACCCAGAACCATGTAGTTGGGAAGCAAGCTTCTTACCACACAGCCACGCTGCGCCTATATATATTTTCTGTTTACGAAATTAACTAACCGTGACGTTTTCCTCCCTACAGTTGTAGAGAGGCTTTGTGCCTTCGGTCATTTGAGTCTGACGTGTTGCCTACACAGCTAGGTACTTTATATGCGCGAAACCATTGGTCACTCTCTGACCGACCATAGGCACATGTACGTGGGTTTGCGTGCGTGCATGTGCATGTATGTACATGCACGCATACGCTATTTCTATGAGCATTTTTACTTCTTTGCTTACTTTTTTACTTTCTCCCTTTCGGTTTTTCCCCTTTATTTAACGGTCATTCTAATAGCTCTTTTGTCTTAATAACGGTCAATTACATAGTAATTTCCCTTTGTTTAACGGTCATTTTCATAGCATTTTGTTTTGATTGCCTCGATAACTGACGAGATGCCGAAGCAGTTTTCCGCTCCGACATCCAAAACTCGGAGTCTTATTATGGCAACCGAATAATTGTCACATATTATATTACAGATATATATATATATATATATATATATATATATATATATATATATATATATATATATATATATATATATACATACATAAATACACGCACGCACACACACATATGTATATATGTATAATGTGTGTGCGTGTGTGTATGTTATTTTTATGATTAATATTATTTCCTTACTTTTATGACAACCAGTGTTAGTTTGTTTACATCCCCGTAACTAGCTGTTTAGCAAAAGAGACCGATAGAATAAATACCAAACTTAAAAAGATGGAAAAAGATATTGTAGCCTATCAATTTTGTCGAACAAATCCTATAGTTGACTAAACACTTTAAGGTGGTGCCCCAGCATGACCGCAGTCCAATGACTGAAACAAGTAAAGGATAAAGAAGATGGTACTGGAAGACTTAGCTACTATTTCTAGCAGGTCAAATGATCAAATAATAGCTTTCTCGTCGGCTTGTTGTATTTATTTGCTGGTTATAGAATAAAGTAAGATAAGAAAGAAAGAAAGAAGGAAAGAAAGAAAGAAAGAATTCTTTAACGTATTTCAGGAATTCCAGCATCTTTGGGATGGATTCATTGGAATTTGGTTTCTGAAGAATGTTAACAACAATTAAAACAGCAACAACATCCATAACTCCAGCATCAACATCATTAACCACAAAGCGAATTTGCCGTGAGTTAGTTTCGAAGTCGCTGCCTGCCTGTCTGTCTGCCTGTCTGTCGGCCTGTCTGCCGGTCTGTCTGCCTGACTGCCTGCCAGTCTGTTCGTTTGCCTACCTGCTTGTCTCCCACCTCATCTCTTCACATGTATGTATATATACACAATTCCTACCCCCTCTTTCTCCTTCCCACCGTCTCCCTCTCTCTCTCTATATGTATGCATGTATGTATGTATGTATGTATGTATGTAAGTGTGTATGTATGTATGTATGTAAGAATATCTACGTGTGTGTGCGCTTTTGTATCTGTGTTTGTCCCCCCCCCCCATTACCGCTTGACAACCGCTGTTGATGTGTTTACGTCCCTATAACTTAGCGGTTCGGCAAAAGTCCTTGAAAGAATAAGTATCAGACCCCGCAAGCTCCTTGCAACACTGCCGAACTCATTGCGGCCAATGGCCGTCTTAAGCTTGATCACCTGCAAGTCGGTCAAAGGCTGGGAAAATTAAATGTAGGAGACAAAGAGTACTTGGGATCTAATCGACATGTTTCCAGCCCACAGGGCTCTGCAAAAATCGCCTGAGTTCAGTATGTATGGTTAAGTGTACCTTGATTAGTATCGTATAGTGATATCCAACAACATGAATAAGATTCATTAAACTAAAAATTCTTCAAGGTGGTGCCCCAGCATGGCCGCAGTCTAATAACCGAAACAAGTAAAAATAAAAGATAAAAGAATATTCGTATAGTATAATATAATATGATAAATGTGAATGTTAGTGTGTTAGTGTGTCACACTTTTTCGACTTTACTCCTAGAGGCTGTAGCCCAACATGTAATACCATCTTGGAAACAGGTTAACTCTGTGAGTAAATTAAAAACATTTCGGGCCGAATCCGGACCTGCAATCTTGAAATTTTGGATTCCTATGTCTTCATTACTGTGATTGTTTTCGGCGATTTTTTTTATATGATTTTTAGTGAGGAATATGACCATCATTGGAATATGACTCTGGAGGAAGCAATTGCAACAAATTCTCCAAAACAAGTCAGAGATCTGTTTGCAGATCTTCCCATTCGAGGTCAGATTCTTAAAGGTAACATACTAGCTTTGAAAGAAGCCCGTTGTGTGTGTGTTTATATATATATATATATATATAT
>NC_069003.1:12539464-12541946 GCF_001194135.2 Octopus bimaculoides
ATATATATATATATATATATATATATATATACATACATGCATATATATATCTACTATACACACACACATATACAGAGCTGTTTAGATGCCAAACACACAAAGATGCTCCCACACACCAGTATACACTTGGGTACACACAAACAAACAAACACACACACACACACACATGCATACACGTGTATTACGTGCTCTTCTTCCCCGCCTCCAACACACATACACATATTACTTAGTAGCTGGATTATCGTTCAGTGACATTACAACCAATATTTCATCTTAATCGGTTGTTCAGGTAATGGTTCTTAAGAATAAAGAAGGATTGAGGAAATACTATTTTACGAAGAGGAGATTAAGGCGAAACTATTAGTCGTAAAGTAAGTGAACGATAATTCAGTTATTAAATAACAATGTTTGACTCTGCATTCGACGTTGAGTTTATATTGACGTTGCATTATATTGTTTTATATTCGTTTATGCATTCTCGATATTCTGAAGCATTGAGTACTCTGTTCTGTATTTGTGTGGGAGTAAGTGGGTGTAGGGTGGAGGCGCAATGGCCCAGTGGTTAGAGTAGCGGACTCGCGGTTTCAATTCCCAGACCGGGCGTTGTGTGTGTTTATTGAGCGAAAACACCTAAAAGCTCCACGAGGCTCTGGCAGGGGGTGGTATCGACCCCTGTTGTACTCTTTCGCGCCAACTTTCTCTCACTCTTTCTTCCTGTTTCTTGAGTAACGCTGCGATGGACTGGCGTCCCGTTCAGCTGGGAGGGAACACATACGTCATAGAAACCGGGAAAACTGGCCCATGAGCCTGGCTAGGCTTTAAAAGGGCGCATTAAAAAAAAGTGGGTGTAGGGAGGTGGATGGGTGGGGGTCGAAAGTGTGTGACTGAGTGGTTAGAATGTTGGGTTTACGATCATAAAGAAGTGGGTTAGGTTCCTGAACCGGGTGTTCGATTCCTGAACCTGGTGTGTGCATCGTTGCTTGAGCAAAATACCTTATTTCACGTTCATCCAGATTTCTCAAATGAAAATGAGATTAGTGCCGGCCATCGTCGTCGTTTTCTTTTTCTCCTCCTCTTCTTTTATATCGCTCTGTCTATTTATCCATCTTTTTCTCTCTATCTATCATTTTGTCTGTCTATTTGTGTGTGATGCAGTCGTTAGCCCCTATACATTCTTAATTCTCTATCTATCTATCTATCTATCTATCTATCTATCTATCTATCTATCTATCTATCTATCTATCTATCTGTCTATCTATCTATCTGTATGCATACCTATCTATCTATCTATCTATCGATCGATCGATCATTGAACTGTTTGTTGCGTTACTATAATGTTCTGGTGGTCTGATGTATTGCGTAATACTACGTGTACTTTTTAATGCAAACATGTATACATGATTTCTTCCCAACTAAAATTAATACTGTATGAAGAGGGTTGTGAAACGGCTGTAACCCTATGGAAGACACGTAGTTAAATAGATATATATTCGTCTCTCATACTTTAATTTCATTGCTCGGATTTTCTGGATTCTCAGTTACATGGACACTCTGCATTACACTTCTTTTTAATTTATAAACTATGTATACTGATAGCCAAATTCGTAAGAAGAGCTTTCTGTGATAGCAGAATGATTTTCTGATTTCATATCTTATACTATGTATATATATATATATATATATGATGGTGGATTCTTTGTTCGTATCTTTTCTTGTAATTTTTCTTTCTTTTACACGTAACCGCGCATATATACATCCACAAGACTGCGCGCGCACATACACATACACACACTCACTGGCAAACACACACACACACACACACACACACACACACGCACACACACACACACACACACGTATATATCAGTACAGTGAAGTTTTTCAACTTTGCTAAAATTCTCTCTTTCTCACCCCTCTCTCTCTTTACACATACATACACAATCACGCCCCCCATATATTATGCACATACAATATTCACACATATGTATATATCTATATATCTATATGCATATATCTATATATGTATATATCTATATATGTATGTATATATCTATATATGTATGTATACATCTATATATATCTATATATGTATCTACCTCTCTCTCTCCTCTCTCGCCTCTCTCCCTCTCTCCCTTCTCTCTCTTTCTCTCTCTCTCTATATATATATATACATGGGAGAGAGAGAGAGAGAGAGAGAGAGAGTGAGTAAGTAAGAGAGAGAGTGAGTAAGAGAGAGAGAGAGAGAGAGAGAGATAGAGTCTATATGTGTATAATTATGAACGCTACATTTCACATGTGTATTTCTTCTCTTTACAAGCAAAGAACAAATAAACGGTTGGTCCCAGAGCTATGTCTTGCCATGTCTACCTAGAGATACATCAAATATACGCTTCTTGATTGACTTGTTTACATCAGTGGCTTCGGAGGGAACGTTTGATGAACAGATCTTACGAGAGACGATTTGTATACACACACACACACA
>NC_069003.1:12543305-12543714 GCF_001194135.2 Octopus bimaculoides
TCTCTCTCTCTCATATACACATACACCATCAATATTACTCTCTCTGTTGCGCACACCCCATCAAACATACACACTCACACACACATAGACATACGCACACACATCAATTCTCCCCTATCACCACATAAAACTGTCCATGTCTCTTCGACGCCCACTTCAAAAGATCGCCGCCTTTCCTTTTCACTTGTCCGGCCATTGATCGAGAGATAAAACACAAACCAACTCCTGCTAAATGCAAAAATCCCGCGAAAAATACACACACATACACACACAAACGGACATTTCATGTCTTTCAGTTTCTCTATGATTATACACGCGTCGAAAACAATAGCTCTTACATACATTTTAATCTTCAACAGGTATGTATCATTTTCTATAATATAAATTGTTTTTCTATAAGCGTATAACA
>NC_069003.1:12544805-12547436 GCF_001194135.2 Octopus bimaculoides
TCCGATAGAATAAGTACTAGGCTTACAAAGAATAAGTCCTGGGTCGATTTGCTCGACTAAAGGCGGTGCTCCAGCATGTCCGCAGTCAAATGACTGAAACAAGTAAAAGAGTAAAAGAGATATATGCATTTCTATGTACATATTTGTTTGTCTATCTATCTATCTATCTATCTATCTATCTATCTATCTATCTATCTATCTATCTATCTATCTATCTACATGTGAATACCTCTTCCTCCTCGTATATGTAGCAACAATGACGAGGCTGCTTGTATAAATCGTCAGGCGAAACTCGGTCACCTCTGAAAAATAATTTTATAAATTTGACTCTACTTCTGGTATTGAGTACACTCCTTTTCCCTATCTCTCTTGCAGTATATTTTGTTTCTATTGTTTCATTTTTTTTTAAAGCTTAAATGAACACACTCTCACATATACGTGTGCATATGTTTGTGCATGTGTGTGTGTGTGTGTGTAGTTAAGTGAGAATTCATGTGTGACATATTTTTGACAGTTTTATCTTAATCATCACCATCACCATTACCATCATCATCACCACCATCATCATCATCACGATTATTGTCATCAATACCGGCAAATGATAACACTGACAGCAACAATCACCCCCACCTCCAGCCGGAAGTAAATACCGAAACTCTAACGATATTTCCAAATTCACTGTCAGGAAAAAGGCCAGCAATTTTGGAGGGTGTGTGTGTGGGGGAGGAAGGAGAGGTGTCCGTAACTGATTACATTGCACCCCACCCCCCACCACAATACTTGACTGGTGCTTTATTTATATCAACTCCGAAAGGACAAAAGCCAATGTTGGCTTCGGCGGGATTTGAACTCAGAACATAAAGAATCAGATAATAATAATAATAATAATAATAATAATAATAATAATAATAATTCTTTCTTTATTGGCCTCAGGGGCCTCAAAAACGTTTAGAACAATACTAAGCACAGTGTAGATTTACATAGAAACGTGTAAAGAAGAAATATAATAATCAGCAGCAGCACAACAACAACTGCAGGAACAACAAGAACAAATAAAAATACAACAGCAACAACAACGACAACAACAACAATAACAGTAAATCAATGGGGATGGTCAATATCAAAATGCCTTTAGTCATAGGTGGTCAGTTTTACCACGAAAGAGCTAAGCAGCTACATCATCAAATACCACCACCTCTGCCACGAGAAAAGCAGCAGATCGTGTAATCGTGTAAGGTGTCGTCTGCCACGAGAACGGCAGCCATATTTATAGTAATGATGATATTCAATTGTAACTCAATCTTAGTATTGTATGACAGTGTCAACATGTCACATATGTCACAGGTTGTATGAATATGTATGTATTTGTATATATGCATGTATTTGTAAATATATATATATATATATATATATATATATATATATATATATATATACATACGTATGTGTGTACGTGTGTATGTACGTAATTAATCATGTATATGTGAATGTATGTGTGTGTATCTATATATATGTGTCTGTGTGTGTGTGTCTGCGTGTGTGTCTGTGAATATATCTGACTATATGAGTGTATATATGCATATGAGTATGTATGTTTACATGTCGATATGCACGTATGTGTATATGACTGTGTGTATGGATATACATATATATATATGTATATATGTGCATGTATATATATATATATATATATATATATATATATATAAGATTGTGCAGGCGTGATTTTGTGGGAAGAGTTTTACTACCCAACCACAGGGTTCCAGGTTCTGTCCCACTGCGTGGCACCTTAGACAAGTGTCTTCAACTATAGCCTCGGGCCGACCAAAGCCTTGTGTATATAAATAAATATGTGTGTGTGTGTGTGTGTGCGTGTGTGTGAGTCCCACTAGCGCCTGACAATCGATGTGTTTATGTTGCTGTAAGCTGGAGGTTTGACAAAAGATACCGATAGAATAAGTAACAGACTTCAGAAATAAGCACTGGAATCGATTCGCTTGCCTAAATCCTTCCAGATGGTGCTCTAGCATGACCGCAGTCGAATGACTGATTACAGTATGAAATAATATATATATATTCTTTTATTCTTTTATTCCTTTACTTGTTTCAGTCATTTTGACTGCGGCCATGCTGGAGTACCGCCTTTTAGTTGGAGAAACCGGCCCCTGGACTTATTCTTTGTAAGCCGCGTACTTATTCTATCGGTCTCTTTTGCCGAACCGCTAAGTTACGGGGACGTGAACACACCAGCATCAGTTGTCAAGCGATGGTGGGGAACAAACACAAACACAAACACACAAATACATATTTATGAGATTTATATACTCCGCTACACCATTGCAACCACAGGAAAATACATAAAGAGCATTTATTAGTATATGTATTTAATAATATTTATTATACTAGAGGTGCTTTTAATAATATTTATATATATGTGGGCGCATGCGTGACTGTGCGGTAAGAAGCTTGCTTCCCAACCACATGGTCTCTAGTTCAGTCCCCATTGCGTGGCACCTTGGGCAAGTGTCTCCTACTATAGCTTCGGGCCGACCAATGTCCTGTGAGTGGATTTGGTAGACGGAAACTGAAAGAAGCCCGTCGTAAATATATATATATATATATATATATATA
>NC_069003.1:12548239-12548915 GCF_001194135.2 Octopus bimaculoides
ATATATATATATATATAAGTACATATATACGCACATATAAGGTTCATTTATATGCAGGAACATATGTGTGTATATGCATATGTATTTATGCATATACATATGCATATATGTGGGTATGTGCGTGCGCGCGTCTGTCGGCGCGCGCGCGCAGAAAATCCGTACAGAAAACCTAATGACGTCATGCAATACATTATTATTATTGAGAACAGTAGAAATCTGCTTCTTAATTTCGATCTTCTTACGCAGTTTATCAAAGACATTTTGTTCTGAAAGGTTTCTGATCCGTTTCTATAATTAACAAAAAAGACGCTTAGAATATCGTCTGCTTTCTTTCAATATCTATGTATCTATCACTCTGCCTATCTGCCTGCCAGTCTGTCTGTCTGTCTGTCTGTCTATGCGTGGGTTTGTATAAGTGAACGCGCGTGTACATATATGAACGCATATATATACTTAAATATGTCTGTGTGTATGTTTATATACGCCCCCCCCATACATATATATATATACATATATATATATACATATATATATAGATATATATATATACTTTATTTAATAGCAGTAGAAATATAACAAAAGACTTTTAAATAAAGCATATTACTCTACCTCTGGTATTTGAGTACTCTTTTTTCCACCTTGTTTCACATTTTATGTGCTTACTCCGATATATATA
>NC_069003.1:12550626-12559255 GCF_001194135.2 Octopus bimaculoides
TATATATAATACAAAATAGGACAAGAACGCAAAACATCCGGACAGTTAGGTGATACAAAAAAGGTACAACAAAACATCCAGATAGACGATACAAAGAAAACAAGGACGGGTCATTCGAAGTTTTCTTTCCTTAGTCGAGTTCCAGATTATCTTTGCAATTTCGGCTGGTTATACTCGAGATTGCTCCAATCTGGCCAGCCTCGACGAAAAACTAAGCTAAGAGCATTAGATTCCTTGGAAGAAAGCAGCGAATGTATACAAAAACAAGGACGGAAAAAAAGCACAGAAATGGTACACAAGTACAAATAACAGAATATTAACAATTAGTGTATTTCGACTAAGGACGAATTAAATTAAGCTGGCTTGTATGGAAGTAAAGCCTTACGGCAGGGACATAAGATTTGGCAGGCACAGGGAGGAATATAGATGTTGCACGGATGGTAGTCGAAACAAGTAAGAACGGTCCGGTCACGTGGGGAGAGAAGAGAGAGAGAGATAGAAGCAGAGGGATAGAAGAATTAAGGAGGGGCGAGAAAAAAATGAAAGGGACAGAGTGAAGTGAAAGAGGAGGGAAGGTGAGCATGAAGAGAAGGCCAGGAAATGTGAGAGAAGGGGAACGAAAGAAATTCTTTTATTCTTCTCCTTGCTTGAGTCATTTGACTGCTGAAACTAAAAGAAACCCGTCGTATATATATATATATATATATATATATATATATATATATATATATATATATATATATATATATATCTTCCTTACTTCCCTACCTTCCCTGAGTGTCTGCTAATACTCTACGTCCTCGCGTTGTTTTTTTTGTGTTTGTTCTTCGATTTTGGGGATTTATATATATATATATATATATATATATATATATACACATACATACATACAGGAGAGCGTTGAGGGGGCGTCAGCAGAGAAACTTCTGGGAAAGCTTCATTAGTAATGTTACTACAGACATGTGATTATAATGTTACATGAACGAAATGCAAGAGAAATTCCTTAAACTAGAAGGAGACTTAGTAGGTAGACCAGGAATGAAATGGTCGGATAATATCCATAGTCTTAGTTGGTCATGCTTGGGAATCCAACCGGAAAGTGAGAGGTCGGTTGCCTTTCATAGGAGGTGGTGTATGAGGACACTATCCCACGACCCTCTCAGGAATATTGGACGTGGAAGACGGATGGATGGAAACCGCCTATACAATGCTGCAGTGACCTTTTGAAGAACCTCGAAGATAACCTCAATGAACCTGAAGATAACCGATTGACCTGAATGTCGTAGAATGGAATTCTTCCATCTATTCTCCGCCCAGCATATCTGAAATCAGAATCGACTGCGTAAATTCACATTGATTGTGGTCGGCTTGGAAGGAACATCATTTATTCAGCTACTACAGACTTCTAGATTTAGATATTGTAGTCGTCAATGGAACCAGGATTCTTTGGCGTGGGTAGGACGCACACACACACACACACACACGCTTTCTGGCGTGAGCGGAATGCATATTTTCGTCTACCCAGATTTCAAAAGGAGCAGAGCAGTGTTATGTCACAAAAATCCAGATTTTGTCATTCGGACGATTTTCATGGATCTCAGTAGTTCTGAATACGAACAATATCAAAAGTAATGATCTCAGAGTAACTGTTATGTATTTTCACTGGAACAGGACAGCTATCCCTCTTCATCTCATTGAAGCATTTTTTGGAACCTCTCGCTCATTTAGACTAGTGAATGACTGAATTGGCATCCTTAACGCACGCTGGGCTAGCGTGGAGAGTAGTCAATAGGAAAGGGAGATATAATAGTCCCCAAAATCTGCTCAGGTAGTTTTAAATGTTTGGTATGAACTGGATTTCTCGAATATTTCCATGTCAAAATAATATGATGCCTAGATAAAGTATTTATCTCACCAGCAAGTAAATATAATGTAGAGTATCCACAATCACAGCTGGTTTGCTACAGGAATTTAAAAGTTTGTAAACAGCACAGTGAACTGCATTTAAAAACTACTCATGGCCACAGACACGTAAACTCTCAATATATATATATATATATAGTCAATCCAAACAAGAAGAAGCAAGAAAAAAACAACACCGCGAGGACGTGATACAAAGGAAAGGAAAGAAAAGAAAGAGGATTACACGTTTCGAGCGAAGTTCTGCATCAGAAATGTAGAAAAAGTCCAAAGAAGGGAAGACGGAGAGAAAATCGCCAACTATACACACGCGATGGCTTTGTTGTACTCAGCCTCACGAGATCGTGGGTTCAATTTCTAGATCGGGTGGTGCGTTGTGTTCTTGAACAAAACACTTTCTCTCACGTTGTTTCGCGGTAATTGCTGACAGAAGGCCGTTTGTCTTAATTGTAGAGTTATCAGCCGGAATCTGAGGGGTACGGGTTCGACTCCTGTAGCCGTGTACTGACAGCTTATACGGGTAAAATAGCCAATCTTTCTGCCGTTTAAACAGCCATTGTGCGTTCGAAATTTATCTGTAAGATATTAATATATACATACATACATACATACATACATATATATGTGTGTGTATGCATGCATGCATGTATATATATATATATATATATATATATATATATATATATATATATATATATATATATATGTATGCATGTATATATATATATATATATATATATATATATATATGTGTGTGTGTATCTACATATACATATATACATACATACATATATATATATATATATATATACATATATACATACATGCATTTGTGTGCATGTGTATGTGTATATATGTATGTGTGTGTATGCGTCCGTGTATTTGTATTTATACATATATATACATATGTGTTTGCACACATATACTGTATTTGTGTACGTGTATGTGTATACATATATATGTATGTGTATGTTCATATATACATACTATGTGTGTGTGTGTGTATTATATGTGCATATGTCTGTGTGTCTGGCACCCCACTACATTAATTTGAGTGATTAGTCATCTACAAATGTAAAGGTGGAACTGCGATTTTTCCGATGTCGGCTGCAACGCATGACCGAGCATGCGTGTCTTGAGTCATCACTTGGCCTGACAATGCCAAACCGTAAGCGCCTCGTCACGTGACCTTGACCTGCCATGATGATGATATACCGAAAGGTATTTAATTATAGGCCATGTTGCAGGGTATCGGCACATGATGACGATGATGAGGATAATGACAATGAAGATGATGATGATGATGATGATGGTGATGATGATGATGACGGTGATGACATCGATAATGGTGATATCGATAATGATAATGATGATGTTTGGTGGTGATGGTCACGATAATGATTAGTGTATAATCACCGATTCTCCACGATCACCTCCACTACCACCACCGCTACTACCACAACCACCACCACCAATCCCCCCCCATCAACCCCCCCCCACCAGCTACTTCATTACCGCCACCGTCGCTGACACTGCCGCTGCTGTTGCCGCATATATGTATGTATGTATGTATGTATGTATGTATGTATGTATGTATGTATGTATGTATGTATGCATGTATGTATGTATGTATGAACATACGTACGTATATGTGTATATGTTTGAGAATGTGCGTATGCATGTATTTCTGGCTTTTTACCCAGGCGACCCGTGTTCGATTTCCGCCATGGGAACGTTTGTGTGTGCTTGTATGTATGTATGTATGTATGTATGTATGTATGTATATGTGCATGTACGAGTGTGTGTTTGTGTGCGCGTATGTGTGCATCACCGTTAACGATCTCAAGTTCGAAATAAAGGACTACCCACCTCCGTTCGGTAAATACTCTTCCACTAGCGAAAAATATCTTCGCCCCTCCGCATTTCACTGAGACCCTTATTTTAAAGAAAAATGGTAGGACTCGAAGATACAAATAATGACCTTCTTTGTGTGTGTGCGTGTTTGTATTTAGTACTGTATTAGAGTATACAAGGGTCGGCTTTAAAGTTCATAGGCTGACCAAGATACTCTTATGGAATGTGACCAAATGAGGTTTATTTTTCAACATAGTGCCCCCCCCCCTCTCTGCCTTGCGGTCCAAACAATTCTTCCGTCGGTGTCGCAGTGCTTGGATGCCATTGGTGAAGAAAATTCCATCCTGTTGGTAAAAAAAGTTATCAACAGCAGATATGACATCATCATTTCTGCGCTACTGCTTCTCAGCCAAGTGTATTTCATGTTGGGGAACAAATGATAGTTAGATGGGGTAAAACCAGGAGAATGGACAGAGCGATCAACCAGTTCGAATTCGCAGTCATACACAGCAGCCATTGAAAGCAAAGGCTTGTGTGCTGGAACATTGTTCTGGTGAAACAAAACCCTTTTTGTCAGTTTTCCTGGGTGATGGTCTTGATAGCTTTTCGTAAGTGCCTCAGCAAGTTGGCATATTTTCAATTGATAGTGTCACCTTTTTGGAGATAGTAAACACAATGCCTTTTGCATCCCCCAAAACCGAGACTGTCACCTTCCCTGCAGATGAAACGACATTGGCTTTCTTTGGAGCAGGTGAGGATTGGTGTTTCCACTGCATGGATTGTCCTTTTGTCTCTGGCTGGAAGTGATGCCAAGGAAACGTTGAAGGAAACCAGTTGGATCTGCCTGAATAAATAAAATAAAAGTAATAGAATAAAATAAAATAGAATAAAAATAATAGAATAAAATAAAATAGAATAAAATAAAAATAAAGTCAGATTTTCCCGTCATGTGGTCATCCTGGTGCACTCTTGATTAGATGCCAGAAGACGTAGCACCCACCGAGCAGAAACCTTCGTCATGCCAAGATCATTGTGCAGAATATTCTAAAATCTCTCACAGGATATGCTAATAGCATTGACTATTTCATTTATAGTTAATCGCCTGTCATCCATCACTATGTGGTGAACACGATCAATGTTTTCCTCGGTGGTGACAGTTGCAGGATATTCAGACCTTGGGTCATCTTCAAGATTCTCTCTTCCCCTCCTAAATTCAACTGCCCACCTTTGCACGGTTGATAAAGCTGGAGCGTCATCCTCCAGTGTAGTAATCATGTTTGCATGAATGTCCTTGGGAAACTAAAGCCTTTTTTCTGCAGGTATTTGATAGCACCACCATGCCAACTTTTGTCCATTTTCAAGAAAACCTGCTACAAGTTACTTTTGAAGTCTTCTTTGAACAGTGGGATGTCAGTTTCCCTGGAAAGAAACAATGCAGTTATTAATGAGAAGAAATTAATGCATGCAAGATTTCACAGCTTCAGCATCACTCCTTCATAATCAGCCTATGAACTGTTCCACCTACCCTCATATTTAGTACAACTTCAGCGTATTAGTGTATAATTAATACTGTTAGTGTATTAGTATATTCAACTATTTTGACAAAGGGCCAACTATCCGAAACGTTGATATTTCTTCCTTTCCTTTACATCCTAATTCATTGACTTTGTACTATCGTTTGTATTTATTTTGTTGCGTCTTCACTGCTCTGCTTCTAATTTCTTTTCTTTATGGAATATATTGTAATATTCCTTTAAATGATGTGTTTGATATAACGAGGGAGCCTCTACACAGCAGTTGCTCCGCCTGCTAGAAATAAAAGTCAATTATCGTCTGTTGAGGTCGCATTTACAATGCATAGAATACTAAAATAGTAAACCAGAACTCTGACGTACATTATGCATCATAACACCATGGTCATATGCACGACAAATAGCCAGATTCAAAAGGATGACCTGACTACGTATTCTTCATAGTTTCCGGCAGATTCGAACGCGAATATGTGAATCGTTGTTGTGTTCAACGCATGAAAGCATATTATACATGGATACGCTACAAAGATGGAATGGCCTCAGCAGGAATTCTTTCGATCATAGTTATGGGGTTAAGCAACAACAACAACATAAATAAATAAACCAACTTAAGACCTGTCCAAATAAGCTTGAGAGATATTTGAATCCATACAGGGCCTTTTAACTAACTCTCAAATTTATTTGAACTGTTTTGAAACCTTTACCACTCAGATTACCCTTTTAAATGTTGTTGTTGTTGGCATTCCGACGCTTACGACGTCGAGGGTTCCAGTCGATCCGATCAACGGAACAGCCTGCTCGTGAAATTAACGTACAAGTGGCTGAGTACTCCACAGACACGTGTACCCTTAACGTAGTTCTCGGGGATATTCAGCGTGACACAGTGTGACAAGGCTGACCCTTTGAATTACAGGCATAACAGAAACAGGAAGTAAGAGTGAGAGAAAGTTGTGATGAAAGAGTACAGCAGGGTTCGCCACCATCCCCTGCCGGAGCCTCGTGGAGTTTTAGGTGTTTTCGCTCAATAAACACTCACAACGCCCGGTCTGGGAATCGAAACCGCGATCCGATGACCACGAGTCCGCTGCACTAACCACTGGGTCATTGCGCCTCCACCCTATTAAATGTAATGCTTATTTATTCACATTGTTTTGCGTCAACCATACTCCGAGAATTTGATCATAGGTATGCCTGATCAGGATTCACAAGAGATTAAACAATAACATAAATAAATAAATAATATAAAAGCAGAAGAAATTAAAACCAGTTCAAATGAGTCTGAGAGATATTTTCAAGCTTATTTGAATTGGTTTGAACCTTCACAATTCAGATTACTCAATCAAATGTAATGCTTATTTATTCACACTGCTTTGCGTCAATCATGCTCTGAGACTTTGATGAGTGATTGAAAGAGACCAGATCTGGCCAGTTTAAACATTAAACATATAGAATGTTTTGGTCTGAAATGGCCAGTTTGAATTCTAAGGAGTTACTCTCAGCCACAGTTTCGCACATCTATTCGCGAATTGGTTATAAAGGAAACTTCGGTTTCTAGTCAGGTTAGAGTTGCTTCCTTTTTGTATCTGGTGCTGAGGAGAACTAGAGTTCGAAATGCATGCATCCATCAGTCCAGAAGGGGGACTCCGAGCTGGCAATGGCGTTTTGACACCTTTTGGCCTTTAGTGATAATTTATTTCTCAATGATGAATTGTAGCGAAAAACCTTTTACAAATTAAAATATTTGAACTGGTTTTAAATTTATCTTCAGTGACTGCTTCGCGCATCTACTCGTATACTCTCTTTACTCGATTTACTTGTTTCACTCATTTGACTACGGCCATGCTGGAGCACCGCCTTTAGTCGAGCAAATCGACCCCGGGACTTATTCTTTGTAAGCCCAGTACTTATTCTATCGGTCTCTTTTGCCGAACCGCTAAGTGATGGGGACATAAACACACCGGCATCGGTTGTCAAGCAATGCTAGGGGGACAAACACAGACACACAGACACACACACACACATACACACATATATATACATATATACGACGGGCTTCTTTCAGTTTCCGTCTACCAAATCCATTCACAAGGCTTTGGTCGGCCCGAGGCTATAGTAGAAGACACTTGCCCAAGATGCCACGCAGTGGGACTGAACCCGGAACCATGTGGTTGGTAAGCAAGCTACTTACCACACAGCCACTCCTTCGCCTATATAATACTTTATCACAAATTATAAAAGAGTCCCAAAGTTATTTTTGAAATTGTTGGGAATTTTTTTTATTGTGCTTCGGCTTTTGAGATCTATGTGAGAAATGACATGTTTTAGATTTACGTATCGTCAGTGACGGTACAGGATAGGTTTGGTGGGGGGGGGGAGAGAAGTTGTGGATGAGATACATTTTATCATAGGTCTGCTGGATTAGAGACGGCTTGGGGCTAAACAACAAACATAACAATGCCAACAAAACAAAAACAATAGCAACAGCAATAATAATAATAATAATAATAATAATCCTTTCTATTAAAGGCACAAGGCCTGAAATTTGGTGGGAAGGAGACTAGTCAATTACATCGACCCCAGTGTTTTACTGGTACTTAATTTATCGACCTCGAAAGGATGAAAGGCAAAGTCGACCACTGCGGAATTTGAACTCAGAATGTAAAGGCTGACGAATTGCCGCTAAGCATTTTGCCCGGCGTGCTAACGATTCTACTATCTCGCCGCCTTTAACAGCAACAATAACAACAATAATAACAATAACAACATAGTAACAACAACAATAACAGTTTACCGACGCCATTTATAATGTGCTGGCACCTATCATCAGGCTAATAAATTTGCTAATGAGAATCTCGGTTTGTCTGTCTGTCAGTCCCAGAGACGCCACGTAGTAGTAGTAGTAGTAGTAGTAGTAGTAGTAGTAGTAGTAGTAGCTGTTGCTGCTATTGTTGTTGTAGTAGTTGTTATTGTAGTTTAGTTGTAGTAGTAACAGTAGTAGTTTTAAGTGTAGTTGTTGCAGTAGTAGAAAATGCTGTTGAAGCAGTAGTAATAGCAAAGGCAGTGGTGGAGGTAGTAGTAGTAGTAGTAGTAGCTGTACTAATTGATGTGGTACTGACAGATGTTACTATTGTTCGAATCGTAGCAGTGGTAGTGGTACCAGTGGTGGTGGTGGTGGTGGTGGTGGTAGTTGTGGTAGTAGTGGTGGTGGTGGTGGTGGTGGTAGAAAATGTTGTTTATCCCCTCAGCCAGCCCCGAATTGAACAGACTACGCTCGAAGAAGTCACAGCTACTATCAGACCGCTATCAATTAATTAATTAATTAA
>NC_069003.1:12559536-12563456 GCF_001194135.2 Octopus bimaculoides
ATATATATAAGTTCAAAAAAGGAAAAAGACAAGAAAACAACAACAAAAAAACAACGTGAGGACGTGATACAGATTATGTTACTAGACGCTCGGGAAAGGAAAGAGACCGAATATGACGTTTCGAGCGGAGCTCTTCGTCGGAAACAAGGAAAGTCCAAAGAAGGGAAAAACGGAGGGAGAAAAAATCGCCACCGATGTCCACGAGGTTATATATCAAAGTGAAAAGTGAAATGGCCGAAAGTTGAGTTTGCGTGTCTCATTTAGTGGTTATGCAAGGTTCAATGGCAGTAGGCGTACTCGGATTGCGGCGAAAATTTACAGGGACATGTAAAATGAGGCGAGGAAGCGACTGGACTAGGTTAGAAATCACCATCTCAAAAGCTGTGGTTACTAGGGAAACAAAACACAGACTTTGACAAGCGTTTGTCGTTTCTCTCTTTCGGATATCACCCTGTCTTCCTCGATCTCTCTCTTCCCTCCCTTCCCTCCACTTTCTCTCTATAACGACGTTTGGCAGCTTCCACTCTCTTTCCCTCTCCATCTTCACTGTCTCTCTGTCACTCTTTCTCCCACTCTTTCTCCGCCTCTCTCTCTCTGTAAGTCTGTCTGTATCTATAGAGAGAAAGCGTTGACAGCCGCAAAAGTTTAAACATTCCCGCCATAGCTCTATCAGAACGGTGAATTATTATCGCCCACCACAATCATGATCACAGATATTATTAATCAGATATTTATTGTGTTAATTTATATAAATATGTGTGCATATATGTATATATAATATAAATATATGTATGTATATACATATATTTATATAGATAATTTGTACATATATAATGTATAATTTATATATATATATGTGTGTATATATTTATATAAAGTGTGTATATCTATATATATATGTGTGAGTGTATTTATATATATATAATGTGCATACATATGTATAATGCGTACATATATATATATATATATATAATGCGTATGTAAAATATATAATGTGTGCATATGTGGTCGGATTGAGCTGAAAATTTGCACACTTATGTTAAAAGTGTAGGGGAGTTTGCATGGCAACTTTGAGTATGCTTAATTCTTCATCTTTTAAAATGTGGACCGATTAGACCCGAATGAAATCGGGTTATTATAACCAAACAAGTAAAACAATAAAAAACTATACCATTTTAATCCCGAAGAAGGCCGGGTATCTCTGTAAGTCTACTACATATTTGTGAAAAGGACGGATGTTGTCTTACAAGCAGTTGTGCAGGCAAAAGAGTTAGTAAATGATGTCGGATTGAGCTGAAAATTTGCACACCTATTGTATTCCTCAACAGCCAACCACCTCCCGGACTTCCACCTCATGACCTTAGAAGATTGGTGATACAGTTATACTGCTGAGAAACGTGGAAGCACCAGAACTATGTTACGGTATGTGTCTGATCATCAAATAAATTGGGACCTTAATTCTGACGACAACCATTTGAGCGGACCGCCTGCTGGCGTGACAAAGTTATTAACCCCCATGAGCCATTTCAATTTACGCGACGGCAGTTTCCCGTAAAAGTATGCTTTGTAATGAGCATCAACAAGGCACAGGGACAGTCATTACAAGTAGTTGGCCTAAATCTGACACAGCAGGTATTTACCCACGGTCAACTATTCCTCGGATGCTCCCACATCGGCGGTCCACACAATCTTTTCATTTGTGGTTATCCGGGCAACACCAGGAACGTTGTCTAGAAAGAAGCCCTGCAATAACACTTTTGAACCCACCGCCATTACTCTCCCGTCGCTGGAGTCATTGTAACTTTCTCAATTTTTTAGCCCAACTGCATCCACCTTCTTCATGTCGCTGGCCACCTCTGCAACCTGACCAGCTCTGCCAGTCAGACTCCTAACCCATGGGTTCACGTCGTGACACTGATTCCGTAAAATTAGGTTGGGTGTGACTATATATTGTATCCAAAACATTATAAGTGCAGTCGTATTACTATTTCAGTTTTGTACAGCATTAGATTCGAGGAGAGAGAGAGATAGATAGATAGATAGAGAGAGAGAGAGAGAGAGAGAGAGAGAGAGAGAGAGAGAGAGAGGAGGGAGGTGGAGATAGATAGATAAATAGATACATGTACACGAGGTGGTGCTGCTGAAAAGTTCCTGGCCTTAAGGGTGTCGCGAAAAGCCTGGCTGGAGACCCAACCTTACAAGTTCTTTTATAGGGCTTAGTAAAAACCGAAGGACCACTGTAATAAGAGTGTGATTCTGAGAGGGGAATATGTTGAATAAAACCATGATTAACTGATTCCCCTGTATTTCCTTTTACCCAAAGTCAGGAACTTTATCATCCCCGCCCCTCGTAGTCTGTAGTGGATATGAACGAAGTAGTGTAAGTATGGGAGATGTATTTTAATACGATCTTGTCTCATTAAAAAATTCGTTTATTAGCTTTCTTGCTTCAGTTATTGGACTGCGGCCATGCTGGTGCATCGTCCTAAAGAATTTAGTCCAACAATTCGCCCCGCCCCAACCAGCTCTTATGGTTTTTAAAGTCGTACTTATTCCGTCGGTCTCTTATGTCAGCCAGCTAGGTTACGGATACGTAAACAACCAAACACCGGTTGTCAAAGTGGTGGGTGAGATAAACACAGGCACGCACACACATACACACAAACATACACACACACATATATACACGACGAGCTTCCATATAGTTTCCGCCGATCAGTTTCGCTCACAAGACATTGGTCGGCCCGGGGGTAGTACAAGATATTTATACTTGCCCTGGTACCGCGCAGTAGAACTGAAACCGAACCTACGTGGTTTCGAAGTGATCGTCTTCACTACCCAGCCATACCTACGGCTATTGTGCATTTTCGAATGATCTTATTGTCTAATTATAGTATAGATGTATTAGAATGCTGTGTTCTAATTATAGTATATGTGTTAGAATGATGTAGCATAGTTTAATTATAGTATGTGTTGTATTGGCAGCGCCTAAATTGTGATACGATTACAAATCAACGTAAGAATGACTAAACTATATGAAGAGTAAGGCAGCGGCAAACGTTTAGATAAACAATCCACCCACACTACAAAACTAAAGCCTACTGACGAGGGACGAACCTAATATTGGTGCTTACAAATGACTCACGAACGTAGCTATTTCTCTCTTCTTGTTTGTGTTACAAGAGACATAAAAGTAAATGTCAATTTAAGGGAACTATTTATCGTTTTCGTTTCGCACAGTTTGTGGGCCGAACGCCAGCAATCGAAGAGATAGGTGGGTTATGGGTGTGTGGCAAGAAAGAAAAAAGTGAATGAATGAAAGAAAGAAAGAAAATAAAGCGAAAAAAAAAAAAAAACAGAACTGGCAGAATCGTTAGCACGCTGGACGTAATGCTTAGCGGCATTTCGCCCGTCGCTATGTTCTGAGTTCAAATTCCGTCAAGGTCGACTTTGCCTTTCATCCTTTTGGAGTTGATAAACTAAGTACCAGTGAAATACTGGGGTCGATGAAATCGACCAGTGTCCCCCCGCTAAGTTTCAGACCTTGTGCCTTTTGTAGGGAGGATTATTATTATTATTACTATTATTATTATTATTGGTGACACATTTCCAAGGTTCCACGCCACGGGACTGAACCCGGAACCATGTGGTTGGGAAGCAAGCTTCTTACCACGCAGCCACTCCTGCGCCTATATATACACATGGCATATACATTTATTTATTATAAATTCAAGGAATTGAATGATTTTCTTTGGCTGCTTTCCTTGAATTTAGCGACTTCCTTTCATTAAAAAATAAATTTAAAATAGCCAAAGCTTTTTTTAGTTAATTTTCAGTAATAAGAAGGCGTTCCAACGGTGAACATCCGTTTGTCAGGGTTATATATATATATATATATGTATATGTATATGTATATATAT
>NC_069003.1:12565153-12566370 GCF_001194135.2 Octopus bimaculoides
AGAAAAGGACTTTATTAAGAAATTCAAACCCACTCTTAACAAACAATGATTAAATTAATCTTACTTGGGGTTTAACAATCTTATCCGTATAACTAAAACCACAAAAAATCTCTCAAATGTCATCATTTCTAAAAATAAACTTGGCATCATCTCTAAAAATAGCCAAACACCTACTGCTGCTGTCCAAAGGAATATGTGTAAAAGACAAAAGAACAGCCAGTCAACTACAGTACATCTGTCAGACGGGACCTTGATGACTGCCAGGTAAAGCTTGACTGATTGATGCCATCTTGGTTGGCGCTTGTCAGATGACGTCAAAGATCAAGGGGGAGATAAATGACATTCGTTACGTTAATTCTACGGTGAGACAAGAACTTTGGGACAAATTGGCCAACAGCTGGAATTCAATTTGGGACTGGAACAATAGAATGACTGCATTACACAATTAATTTTCATCCCTCATTAACCTCTGATCAAACACCACCGGGGCATATAGTCATTATACACCTATTACAGACATGCTATTTAGCTCTCTTTAGTTTTGGGTCCCAGGCCCAATTTATGCTCTGCAGGAACTAATATACATACATAATATACACACATACATACGAGGGGTGCTGAAAAGTTCCTGGCTTTAAGGTTGTCGCGAAAGTCCTGGTTGGAGGCCCAACCTTCCGTGTTCTTTTACAGGGCTTAGAAAAACTGAAGGACCGCTACATTTAATGTATGAATCTGAGAGGGGAATATGTTGGATAAAATCATAATTAACTGATACCCCTGTATTTTCGTTATTTCTCCATGTGCCTGTAAAATCTTGTATCCCGGCTGTAAGGCCTTATTTCCATATACGCCAGCTGAATTTTATTCGTCCTTAGTTGTTGTTATGTTGTTATGTTCCGTTATTATTTCTACTGTATTTGTGTAACATTGTTCGTTTTTTTTCCCGTCCTTGTTTTTGTATACATTTGCTGCTTTCTTCCAAGGAATCTAATGCTCTTAGCTTAGTTTTCCTTGGGGCTGGCCAAATTGGAGCAATATCGAGAATAACCAGCCGAAATTGCAAAGATAACCTGGATCTCGACTGAAGAGAGAAAACTCCGAATGACATGTCCGTGTTTTCTTTGTATCGTCTATCTGTATGTTTTGTCCCTTTCTTGTATCACCTAACTGTCTGGATGTTTTTTTCGTTCTTGTCTCTGTATTATATATATATATAT
>NC_069003.1:12568006-12568987 GCF_001194135.2 Octopus bimaculoides
CACACACACACACACACACACACACACACACACACACCACTGTATTGACTATCAGATGTTGCTATACACCGCTGGTCACAGTGTGCTTCCTTGCGTCGTTGTATCCTTCGAATGATGCCACCCTCCACCAACGGCTAGCCAGGCAGGTCGACATCCTCTTCCCTCCGAATGGAACTCCAGTCTTTCACAAAAGCATTTATAGCCGAGAGGATTGGAGAATGCAAAATGAAGTACGAACGACTTGTATGAACACAGTATTTCGTTATGCAACCATGATATACCACAAAGTGTAAGTTGGTGAGCGGGCAGAATCGTTAGCCCGTTGGCCGAAATGCTCACGTTTTGAGTCCAAATTCCACCGAGGTCGACTTTGCCTGTCATGCTTTCGGGATCGATAAAATAAGTACCAGTTGAGCACTGGGGTCTATGTAATCGATGTACCCTCACCCCAAACTTGCTGACTTTGTGCCAAAATTCGAAATCAATATATTACAAAGTATATTAAACGACTTATAAGTCAACACTGTGTCCTACTGTGTTAGCAGTGCTATTGAATCACATGTTTAGCTTATTTCTACAGATTTTCTGAAGAAATAGCCAGCACTGATTTTGTTACGATGCTTCGTATTCGAGTGTGTCTAATGTAAACAACAATGAGATTGAAGACGAAGAATGGCTAAAGGGTATATATGCCATGTTTCATGAGTTCTTGCTTCTTTTTCAGTACCGCATCCAACCCATTGACCATCCACGAACTCATTGCATAAATACATCGTAACAGATCAGTGCTGACCATAATTTCTATAGAAAACCTGTAGAGATAACCTTCATAAGAAAAATGAAGTGTTTTACTCATGAAAACATCACACCTTAACCACTAAGCCACGCGCATTCCACCACCCCTATCTCTCTCACACTCTCTCATGCACACACACACACACACACACACACACACACACACACACACACACACACACACAC
>NC_069003.1:12569023-12572777 GCF_001194135.2 Octopus bimaculoides
CTCTCTCTCTCTCTCTCTCTCTCTCTCTCTCTCTCTCTCTCTCTCTCTCTCTCTCTCTCTCTCTCTCACACACACACACATACATACGTTTCTATATAATATATCCTTGTCTTTATATCGCGTGCCAATTGTAGACGAATGTCATCGTCATACAATCGTTGTAGTTTGTTTGTTGTTATCCATGAAAACATGACTGGCAATTTTGTGTTCAAGAGACATAAAAGAAATAGAACTTATTTTCTTTTCTACCCAGAAACGATGAAAGGTAAAGTCAACCTCGGAGGAATTTGAACTCAGAACGTAAAGGCAGACGAAATGCCGCTAAGCATTTTGCCCGACGAGCTAACGATTCTACTAGTTTGCCGCCTTACCATAATAATAATAATAATAATAATAATAATAAATGCCCTGATGCAGTACCAGGCAGTGGCTCTTATGGCTTCTGATCTTAATTGATTGGAAGTATTATCATGTACATTGTTTTGTCTTGGTATTAAAAGATGGGCTACAGCAAATATTCTGCTCAATACCACAGATTTGCTTGTCAGTTGTTTGACCATAACCAGTTGAGAATGTCCCTTGGTGGCTGACGATATTTGCATCTCTGATCACGAGAAGAAGTAGTGGGGGAGCATTATAGCCATGTGTTGAGAGGAGTTCTTTGGGGTTTGAATAATTCACCTTTGGAAACATGGGTGTTTTGCTCAACATCCTTAAACAAACCTTATTCAGGGACCTTTTGAGTGGGATGGGCTACTCGACCTGAAGAAAATTCTAACTGGGCCCCACCTGCGAGGTCATGCGCTGTTTATCTTGATATGAGATCACCATGTCGCACACATATGGTTGTGATGCATGTGCCTGGTGTACCCTTATCAGACGGGTAGTCATGATGGGTCTATTGGGCTTCGTATATTTGTACCCCAGTGTCATTTTGATGACATGCGCTGCTCTCTCACTCAATAATAATAATAATAATAATAATAATATTAATAATAATAATAATAATAATCCTTTCTAGTGGAAGGAAAAGGCCTGAAATTTGTGGGAGAGGGGACCAGTCGATTACATAGATCCCCAATGTTTCACAGGTACTTAATTTATCGACCCCGAAAGGACGAAAGGCAAAGTCGACCGCGGCAGAATTTGAACTCAGAACGTAAAGACGGACGAAATGCTGCTAAGTATTTCCTCCGGAGTGCTATCAATTCGGTCAGTCATTTCTACTATAGGTCTGAAATTTGGTGTGTGTGTGTATGTTTGGGGGTCGCGATTATATAAAGACGAACGAAATGCCGCTAAGCATTTTGTCCGGAGTGCTAACGGCTCTGTATATCGTCGCTTTCTTAAAATAATAATAATGATGATAATAATAATAATAATAATAATAATAATAATAATGATAATAATACTGATGAGTCGGGGATAGTGGGATAGCTGAGTTTGGAAAATGGTGGAAGGATATGAGTGATGTCACCTGTTTATGAAGTTGTCTGTATGATTTGTGGATATGTAAGGAAAGTTACGTAGGAATAAGTCAAAAAGAGAGGCTGAGGGGACAGACCCCTGTGGAGCTCTATTCAGGAAACTGCAGGTTCCGAGAGTATTGTTCTTGTACACTAAACAAACTTGTCTACATGACAGAAAGTTTCTTAACGAACACTTTGAATTGTTTCTAAAGATGGTGTTGAGTATTTAACTATTTAGCATTCAGATCATTCTGTCAAATGTAATGCTAATTTATTCAAATCGTTCTGAATTAATCATGCATTATCTCGTAACTTCAAGATTTCAATGATGTGATTGTGTATTTTTAGAATGACACTGTAGGGTAGGTGTGAAAGACTGGATCTGGTCAGTTTGAACATAAAACAGGTAGAATATTTGGGCCGGATATGGCCGGTTTGAATGCTAAAGGGTTAATGTACGAGTGGATAGCAGAGAACGGAGACGAAAGTTTTGTTGATGTCGAGGGTTGCTGGAATGGTACATGGTAATGGTTCTTTTATTGTTGAAGCCATTATGTGCTTCTTGCTTGTTGTGTTGTGAGTTCATGCAGTTTGAAAAAAAAAGGGGTTAGTGATGTCAAGGATCATGTTTACTAGAATCTTTGAGGGTTCGATAGAGGAAAGTGATGGGGTCTGTAGGATGTTCCTGTATTTGGGTTATTGTTGGTTCATAAGAAATGTTTTAAATTTGTCCAACTACCAGATTCCGGGAATTTAACAGATTTGGTAAGAATATTTGTAGATGTTGTTAAATGCAGTGATTCGTTTGGGACCCGAGCTATTTTTGGAGCGTCTTTGCGATTTTCTGTGTCCCTAACACATCTAAGATCTTTAATTCCTTTACCTATCTTTGAGGTGTCTGATAGAAGGAAGGGGTCACTATCGTGGTTTAGTTGGAAGCTGTATAGTTCTTGTTTTGTATTCTTGTGTACTTTGAGTGGTTTTTGGTGGCTGAGTTTCAGGAAATCCCTGAGTTGTTACACTGTGGGTATATCACCATGTTGCACTGTGAGTATATCACCGTGTTGCATTGTGGGTATATTATAACTATTATAACGTAATGATGTAACTTTTGCTGCTGCTGCTGCTGATGTTAATAACTCTAACTATTAGTGGTTTCTTTTTTCCTTTTATTTCTGTTCGAACAAATATCTCCCAGTTTCCTGTTTTTCTATGGTTTATATTTCCTTATTATTTCCTTGTTTGGTTGTTTGATGCTGAGTCTTATTTCGTTTGTCTTTCGTTGTTGTATTGTGTTCGGGGTTGTCTCAGCTTTTTATGAGGTTAGTTTATTTCTACTGTAGAATTGAGGTCGTATTTGTGGGATGTATTTCTTAAACACTTCTATAATTATTTTACACAGTCTGTCTCTACTACGGTGTCTCGGTTGCTAATTGGGGTATTGTCGAAGTCTTCTGTAAAAAGAACCCCAAAGACCCTGATTCTGTTTCTTTCTTAATAGGTTTCATGTGAGTCAACAGAATATCCTAGAGAATGGCAAACGGAAGGAATGAAGATATAGAGATATTTGATTATTCAATGTTTTGCCGTCACTTGATAGATTCCAATTACCAGACAATAATAGAACCTGTTGATGGTGTAAATTCCTCAAGTTTCACGAGTATATTTAAAGCATTTAAGCACATGAAAGTACTCAACCAAATAGGAGCTACGACATACATACATACGTACATACATACATACAGCATAAAAGGCAGAAAACGTTGACAGATAAGAAATATAGGCTTTGCAAGACCAGGCTGAAAACATCAACCACATTATTACCAACTGTGAGAGAATGTCTTCCAGATATTATCTTCCCATGTGGCATAATGTGGTGGCTAAAAAAGTCTGGAACAAGATAACAAAAAAGAAAATACCCACATACGAAGTTGACCACACTGAGACCGGAACTTAAAACGAAGTTAGCCACATTGGTGAAACTTAATGAAAAAAAAAAAATCAAAACAGTCACACAACCGGCCAAATATCGTTGTGTGGGACCACAGATAAGATATATTTTGTTGTGGAAATGAGCTGCCCTCTGGACACGAATGTGGTTAGAAAAATACAAGAGAAAGAGGACATCTATGGACCATTGATGAGGAGATTGCAAATCTAGTGCAAGAGAAACACTTTCAGCTTCATGCCTATTATTATTGGAAGAACAGGATACATACCAACCCGTCTGTAACAACGTATGGCCGAATTTCGGATCTTGGGGAAGAAAATGCAAATTCTTTAGT
>NC_069003.1:12572787-12574084 GCF_001194135.2 Octopus bimaculoides
TATATAATATCAACTTCTACCCTCATAAATAAATTTATATATATATATATGTGTATGTATGTATGTATGTATGTATGTATACGATGTATGTAGACAGTTTCTGTCTACCAAATCCACTCACAAGGCTTTGGTCGGCTCGAGGCTTTGGTTGAAGACACTTGCCCAAGGTGCCATGCAGTGGGACTGAATCCAGCACCATGTGGTTGGGAAGCAAATTTATTACCACACAGCCAAGCCTGCGCCTATCTGTGTAGCATCCGTTTCAGGAATCTTTCGTATTTAATCATGTTAATGCATTCGTTGTTTCTAAAATTGTTTCTTCTTGATTGATTTACGAGTATGTTTTGATGATTTATAGACGACTGAAGGAAAGCTGTTGAGTTAGAAGCAGAATCTGGTGTCTGAAAAAAGAGATAATGTGGTTGTGTGATAATTGCTTGTGATGTAAAGGGAATCTAGTTAGTGATGCTGTTGCAGCCGCCCACCTCACAGCTATCCATCGCATGCGCTGATATGGACATCTCCTCCGTCTCCCGCTCGATCATCCTACCAAGGCTTTACTCTCATTCGACGCAGCTCTGTGGCAGGCCCCTCGCCAGATGGCTGGACGTGATTGGGGAAGAGCTCCAGAGGCTCGAAGTCACCTTGGAGAATTCAGAGGGGCTAGCACGGGACCGCCAGCAATGAAGAGCACTGGTGGACCTGGTCGGCTCTACGCATGATGATACCTCTGAGACTACTAGCATGGAATGACCCCAACCACATCAAGCAAGAGCATGAAGCCAAACCAAGTGCACTGAAGATTCCTTCCGAAAATAAAGTTTATGGGAGCGTAGTGTGTTTTTGAGTGTGTGTGCACGCGCTCGGATGTTTCTGTTAATGTGTTTTGTGTTACTATTTAAAAAAAAAATTACTCTGAAAGCTTGCATTCCTGTTGTAGATATTTCCCATTAATTTATGAATATCACTTGAAATATATCTATTTTGAACCTACGGCATTTTCTGGTCTATAAGTCAACATAAGGCAGGCGTGGCTGTTTGGTAAGAAGCCTGCTTCCCAACCACATAGTTCCGGGTTCAATCCCATTGCATAGCATCTTGGGCAAGTGTCTTTTATTATAGCCTTGGGCCTACCAAAGTCTTGTGAGTGGTTTTGGTAGACGGAACCTGAAATAAGCCCGCGGTATACACACACACACACACACAAATATTTATATGTATGTATGTATGTATGTATATATATATACATACATATATATATGTATATATATATATATATATATATACTAGATGTACC
>NC_069003.1:12577545-12579391 GCF_001194135.2 Octopus bimaculoides
ATATATATATATATATATATATAAAACTGAGCTGTTCGGCTAAAAAGACCGATAGAATAAGTACCAAGCTGATAAAAAAATAAATAAGTACTGGGGTCGATTCATACAGCTAAAAATCCTTCAAGGTGGTGCCCCAGCATGGCCGCAGTCCAGTGACTGAAACAAATAATTACAGAAAGATAAAAGATAGCATATAGTATAAACATATAGTATAAACATATAGTATAAACGTATAGTATAAACGTATAGTATAAACGTATAGTATAAACATATAGTATAAACATATAGTATAAACATATAGTATAAACATTTAGTATAAACATTTAGTATAAACATTTAGTATAAACATATAGTATAAACATATAGTCTAAACATATAGTCTAAACATATAGTATAAACATATAGTCTAAACATATAGTATAAACATTTAGTCTAAACATATAGTCTAAACATATAGTATAAACATATAGTATAAACATTTAGTCTAAACATTTAGTGTAAACATTCAATCGTCAGCTTTATTTTTCCAAATCCTGTTGCATTTCACATGGAAGTTTTTATTCTCTAAAGTCGTCTCGGTGTATAAATCGACCTACCATTTTTTAACGGCCAGTTTTGTTCTGAAAAATTCGATTTATATGCCAGAAAATATAATTTGTTTTTACATATGAATTAAGAGTACCTCTGCTGTTCAAAGGTCTGTCTTATCTTGTTTTCGTTTAAGTAATTTGGAAAGCTGAAAGTTCCGACTAAAACCAACCTATCTTATTCTAAAACGGCGTTTCTAGCACTACATTTTACAAGACTCTCTCTCTCACACACACACACTAATATGTCACACATACACACACACACACACGCGCACCTGAACTGGACGCCACTATACCGCAGGTTTAAACCACCTCATCTTCAGCTGTGGCTGAAACAAATTTTCAGATAAATGAACTGAAGCAACATGAAATAAGCACCTCGCTCAAGGACGTTACATGCTGCCCGCCGTCCCTATCACACTAATCTTATAATCATGAGTTCACTGTCATAAGTAATAATGAAACCTTTGAAGAGCTGATGGCTTGCAGTGGTACTTTGGGTATTTCATTCAGCGTGCTGCCGATCGTGAAGGAAAAAATAACGGCTGAAAATCGCTGGTCTCGGCTGCGTCTTTATTTACATATCGTTTCCAACTAAAATTAAATGGGATCTGACAGAGGTTATCGTTCTTTAACCTTCTAATCCTAACGTGTCGCCTTTTTGATATCTTTTACTATTTATAACTTGCGTTAGTTTATTTTTGACAGTAGCTCAGTGTATGGTTGTGTGTGTGTGTGTGATGTGTGTCTGCGTGGATGTACTATTGTACGTAAGTATATACGTATGTATATACTTATGTTTGCATGTGTGTGTATATATATATATATATATATATATATATATATATATAGAGAGAGAGAGAGAGAGAGAGAGAGAGAGAGAGAGAGAGAGAGAGAGAGAGAGAGAGAGAGAGAGAGAGAGGGCGAGCCTGAATATGCTTGTGTCAGTACTTATGTACCTAGACAGTAAAGCAATGTTTTCTGCTGTCATTCATGCACACACACATACACACACATCTATACCTTATCAATTCGTTTCTTTTCTCTTTCACTGCTTCCAACCGAAGATAATGGACATGCTGGAGCACCGCCATTAGTGTAATTACGAATTTATTTATTTCACTTTCTGGCGCTTTCTCTGGATTTAGTTGTGAAGTTAATGATTTGGACAAATCATTCACCGTCCGTAACTCCCAATGTCTTGAGTGCCCTTTCTTTCGTTTGTCCACTCAAATATATATATATATATATTCATG
>NC_069003.1:12582369-12583909 GCF_001194135.2 Octopus bimaculoides
GTCAGAAAAATGTTAGAAAAATGTTATAAAATCTTTTTGGTATATAAACATTGTATTTTGAGAAATAACCGGTTTCGTGTTGTCTTTTCAAATTTCTCTACTTCATTGTAACGTGTTCGCTCTTCACAGGAAAATAATTTGCGAAGATATCATTGACTCTAGTGTAACAATTTAAAAATGATAATTTCAGAATCGATAAAACAGGCAATTTTCACACTGGTGGCTTCCATGATTCGGCGCAAAACGAATCAGTTGCAGTGCAGACTTCAACATGACGGGTTGAAGCTCTCTATCATGGTAACGCGTGCTGAGGAGGGTGAGGCTATTATGCCAGTCCAGAAACTGGTCCACGTGAGTCCAAATACTTGAATGTATGCTGAGAGATTGTCTTAGCCCATTTGCCTTTGGACGGTTGATTTCTGTAGTTATTATCTGTATTTTGGCGATTTAAATAAGAGTTTTGACTGTTATTTCCACGCGCGCGTGTCTGTGTGTGTATACAGGTATTTTATACACACACACACACACACACACATACACACGTATATATACATACGACGGGCTTCTTTCAGTTTCCGTCTACCAAATCCACTCACATGGCTTTGGTCGGCCTGAGGCTATAGTAGAAGACACTTGCCCAAGGTGCTACACAGTAGGACTGACCCCGGAACCATGTGGTTGGTAAGCAAGTTACTTACCACATAGCCACTCCTGTGCCTATATGTGTATAAATTTAATATGCATACACATACTTACAAATACACATTGACAGAGTGAATCAGACTTTCAGACAGAGAAGATGTATGTGCGTGTGTATGTGTATGTGTGTATAACAGCGAGTCCATAACATACAGAGATGGTGAGAAACAAAGAGAGACACAAGAGAGAGGGGAGAGAGAAAGACAGAGAGAGAGAGAAAGAGAGGTAGACATTGAGAGATAGATAGATAGATAGATAGATAGATAAATACATAGATAGATAGACAGACAGACAGTCAGACAGATAGATAGAAACATGGATAGAGGAAGAGAGTGAGAGAAAGGGAGAGAAAAGTGAAAGTAGATGTATTTGAAGAAATCTTCAGATGGTGACAGACGTGATAACACCAAAGAGAATTGGTAAAGGCAGAACTGTTGAAGATTTCTTTGAAAATTCGGACAAATCTCTACGCGCGGCTATGTCTATATCATATATACACACATACACACACACAAAGAATTGTCAGGAATATATATTAATATAGATATAAATATCAATATATATATATATGTCTGTGTGTGTGAATGCATGTACACACACACACACACACACACACACACACACACACGAAGATTTGTTGTGCGTGAAAGAAACAGAAAGACAAAGAAAGTTAGACGGAGTTCTACGCATGCGCGCGTCTTCCCAAGCGAATAAACGAAGACGCTTGTTTTATGTTTTGATTGTTTAAACTATTCTCACAAGAAGATAATCATGGCGAAACTATAACAAAACACATCTCACTGCTCAGCACCTGTATGTGGGTGTAGGTGGATATATATAT
>NC_069003.1:12591286-12593370 GCF_001194135.2 Octopus bimaculoides
CCGAGACACTGCAGTAGAGACAGATTGTGTAAAATAATTATAGAAGTGTTTAAGAAATACATCCCACAAATACGACCTCAATTCTACAGTAGAAATAAACTAACCTCATAAAAAGCTGAGACAACCCCGAACACAATACAACAACGAAAGACAAACGAAATAAGACTCAGCATCAAACAACCAAACAAGGAAATAATAAGGAAATATAAACCATAGAAAAACAGGAAACTGGGAGATATTTGTTCGAACAGAAATAAAAGGAAAAAAGAAACCACTAATAGTTAGTTATTAACATCAGCAGCAGGGGCAGCAGCAGCAGTAGCAGCAAAAGTTACATCACTACGTTATAATAATGTCTTCAAATAATATACCCACAATGCAACACGGTGATTACCCACAACGCAACAACTCAGAGATTTCCTGAAAATCAGCCATCAAAGTACACAAGATCACAAAACAAGAACTATACAGCTTGATAATGATCCCTTCCTTCTATCAGATACCTCAAAGATAGGTAAAAGAATTAAAGATCTTAGATGTGTTAGGGACACAGAAAATCGAAAAGACGCACCAAAAATAGCTCGGATCCCAACGGAATCACTGCATTTAACAACATCTACAAATATTCTTACCAAATCTGTTAAATTCCCGGAATCTGGTAGTTGGACAAAGTTAAAACATTTCTTATAAACCAACAATAACTCAAATACAGGAACATCCTACAGACCCCATCACCTTCCTCCATTGAACCCTCGAAGATTCTAGTAAACATGACCCTTGACATCGCTAACCCCTTTTTTTCAAATGGCATGAACTCACAACACAACAAGCAAGAAGCACATAATGGCTTCAACAATAAAAGAACCATTACCATGTACCATTCCATGAAACCCTTGACACTGGACACTGGACATGACCATTTTACTGCTGTCAATGATCGCCGGCGCTGGACACGTGTAACGGTCGCTGGTGCTTCCCACACCCATGTGACCAGCGGCACTGGCCATGCCAATGTGACTGCCAACATCATCCACACCCGATGACCGCCGACACTGGCCACAGCCATGTGATCGCCGGCGCTGGCCAGATCTAGTGATCGCTTGCCACACCCATGTGACTTCCGGCACTGGCGACGCTCATGTGATCGCTAACACTGGCTACACCCGGGGACCGCCAACACTGGCCACGCCTATGTGACCACGGACAAAAATATTAACAACAAGCACAACAACTACAATCACAAGAGAAACAATTTCTAAGGCAGTGGTACTCATCCGGGGTCCATATGGGGGTTCCATATGGTCCTTAGAATTCCATATGGCCCCTGGGGTTCCATATGGCTCTTGGGATTCCATGTACGATTTTGTTGTTAAAATTTATCAACCATGAATTTCTTATTCTTCGACAATTCGCAAAATATTTAAACAATTTTTTTATACAATTACTAATAATTTTTAATCATAAAGATATAAAAGGATTTTCAAAATACCGAATGGACATTGAGGACCCAGTAGAGTAGAATAGGAAACGAAGAGGTCCCGAGGGTTAAAAAAAAATGGTTGAGGACGGCAGATCTACAGCAACAGAAGCAACCACAACGACAGAATATCAACCACCACATCAGCAACTGCAATGTCAAAACTATCACCATCCAAAACCAACAATAAACTTGACAACCACCAACCTCAACCATTAGACCACCACCACCACCAACAACAACAACAACAACAGCAACAACAACAGCAACAGCAACAGTAGCGAAGTCAACAAAGAACCTGGCAATCGGCTGATGTTGCTCGGCAGTCGAATTTGCTCGCACAATCAACACCACCACCATCACAAGTACAACCACCATCACTGCCAACACCTTCACCCTCACTAGCACCAATACTTCTACAACCACCACCTCCATCTCCACCACCAACTCCACTACTACTACTACCACCACCACCACCACCACCACCACCACCACCACTACTACTACTACTACTGCTGCTACTACTACTACTGCTGCTACTACTACTACTACTACTACTACTACCACCACCACCACCACTACTGCTGCTGCTGCTTCTTCTTCTACT
>NC_069003.1:12595383-12596112 GCF_001194135.2 Octopus bimaculoides
ATTTTAATCACCTTACTTTGAAATTGTATGGATAATACCGTACTAAATTCTGGTGCCTCAACTTAAGTACCATATTCACCTGAATCTATCTATCTATCTATCTATCTATCTATCTATCTATATATCTATATATATATATATATATATATATATATATGTAACAGAAATGTATAACAACCACCAGTGTGCGTCCGAACGTTGCTTAAGTGCTGCCCTCTAGCGGTGGGCTTTTCGTGCAAAGCAAGGGTGTGTGGCGCTGATTCTGCCTTCTCTGCTGCGGATTGGCTGAGACGTCTTTCCCGGCTGTTTAAGTGCTGCCCCCTGCCGAGAAAGCTTCACACCGCTGTTTGTAAACACAAGTTGAGCAAGAGAAGTTCTTGGAGAGGGGTGTGGGGGAAGGCAGGATAAAGGAGAAGGAGGGTGGCAGGGTAAGAAACAACTGCTTATTTTTAGGTAGCATGGTAACCCCCGACCTCCATCCCGCCATCTCACACACGCTCAAATACATTCTGCACACACGTTACAGACATTACATACATAATACATACGTACATACATACATACATACACACATATACACATATTTACAGGCATTCAAGTAACAATCAGATACACACACACACACACACACACACACACACACACACACACTCACATATATACAAAAATTATATATACATACACATATATACGTACGGCTGAAACGTATAAAAGAATAAAAGAATATAT
>NC_069003.1:12596250-12601840 GCF_001194135.2 Octopus bimaculoides
TATATATATATACATATATATAGAGAGTGTGTGAATAGCTGGTGTGTTTATGAATGTGTGTGCATATATATATATATATATATATATACACACACATACACACACATACACACACATTCATAAACATACCAGCGTTTCACGTTATAATTATTCACATACAAACACAAACACTTTCATACATACATGACTTCTCTGTCCCAGACGTAAACACACTCACGTACACACATTATCTTCTCACGACACTTAATTCAAACTGGCAACTTTTACTATACACACTTACACACATGCACACACACTTATACAAAGACTCGCACATACTTAGACATAAATAAACTCATACGTATCCACATACACTCACACATACGCATAAGCTCAAACTTACACACACTCACACATACTTAAACACATAGTATCAGCCACACATACACACTCTCACATACACATACGCATTCATACATATAGACACACACTCAAACATGCTTACACATACACGCTCACACATGTTTATACATAAATACACACATTCATACATGCTTACACACAAACAAACATACATTCACATACTTACACAGCCTTTCACACACCAGACACATACTCTCACACACACACATAAACAGACATTCCCAAAAACATTTGCAGACAAACCGTTCACACAATTTCAAACATAGACTCACCTCCTACCGCCAAATCTCCTGATATCAGGAGATTTCGTAGTTTTTTGCATGTTTCATTTTTAAAACGTCTGTCAAACAACGATATCCTCGAAATCGAAACCGGCATAGTGACTTCACAATCACAATCAAACTAGCTTCTATTGGCGGACTGAGAATTACCGGGAGGGTGCTTGTCGACAACTCAGCAATACAAATTTCCATCGCAACGTCCTCAAGGACTACACAGTCTACTCTCCTCCAAAACTACAAACTCGTGCTAATTAAAGTATCATTCAAAGGAAAGCGAGTTGGCAGAGTCGTTAGCAGGCCGGGGTCGATTATGTCTTTCATGCTTTTGGGGTCGATAAAATAAGTGCCAGCTGAGCACTGGGATCGATGTGATCGATTTTCCCCTCCCCAGAACTTGCTGGACTTGTGCCAAAATTTGAAACCAATTAAGGTATCAGTTTCGTCCTCGCACCCCATACCATCGCTTCAGCAAAATTTCTCTTCTACTATTTTTTTTCATCCTAGTTACACAAGCCTAAAGTACATTATTAATCACATATTTCAGTCAACAAATCTGGCTTTCTTTAGGGTGTGTGTAGAGAGTTTTGTTCTCTAAGGAGCCGAAACATGGACTATGAAGGAGCTTGAAGATAGAATTAATGGTATATACAGGGTCAGTTATAAGCCAACTCGACAAATGTGTCCAAATTGGGCCCCGCGCCGAGAGAAAACTCTGCGCCAAGAGAGGGGCGCGCACCGATAGAGGACCCCGTATACACACTCGAGCGGAGGAAGCTATGTTGAACTTTTAGTATATCATTATGACTAATGGAAAAGCATGAAGCCATCAACGCTTTTTAGCTGGGACTGGCGTACTAAACGAAGCATAAAACATCAATCTTCAGCTTTTGTAGAGATTGAAGGCCCACTGACAATTCTCTAGTTGGGTCCCGCACTGCCAAGCGCCGGCTCTGGTTATATAGGCTTCTCGCGAGGGCACAAAACATCTCATAACGTGATTATAAGGAGATTTAAGGACACATTCACCCATCTCTAGCATTTTTGCCCAGTTTGACGCAAAACTTCATTCCATAGCGAGCATCCAAATTGTCTTCATGTTCCCATTGTATTCTGCAAACTTGTCAGTTGTGACAAGCAGTGTTTAGTAGGGTGTGTCCAAAGTGCTGGAATTAAAAAAAAAGAGTTGGCAGGTCAGCTTATTAGATGTATAGTAATGATATACTAAAATTACAATAATCTAGAACAGTTTTAACTAAAAAAAACTCTCAAAAAAGTCTCAAAACTTCTGAAATGTACCTTGTACATTCATGCCCACAGTAAATGGCGAATATGTATTCACTATACATAATATATATATATATATATTATATATAAGCATTATTAGATACTATGTGTGTGTGTGTGTGTGTGTGTGCGCGCGCGCGCGATATATATATATATATATAAGCATTATTACATACTACAGTAATTCCTCGCCATATTGTGGTTCACCAATCGCTGCTTATTATTTAAGCTTACGTCGATTCCTCTGTGGTGTTATTTTACAGTGCTTCTCTCCTGTTCGTCGATTTTTGAGATGGCTGAAACGAAGGAACAGCGTACTTTCGTGAAATTCTGTTTTTTGCTGCGGAAAATGATGGCCGAAACAGTTGTCATGCTTCAAACAGCTTATAAGGACGCTGCGCGCGTGTAGCAATATAGGTATACAGAAAGAATAAGGGAGAGAGAGAGAGGGTGGAGAAAGAAAGATGTTACAATATATTAATTGAAAACAATTGACCTAACCATTTTCTTTCTCCTCAGACACATAAAGTGAAATATAATCCCACACATAAACAGCGAGATAGATAGACAGATAGATAAATAGAGAGAGAGAGAGAGAGAGAGAGGGAGGGAGACGCTAAAACATCCGGTGTCAAATAAGTTATCGTCGAATCAGTGTTGCCGAAACGGCTGTGCCAAAATGTCTTTTTTAATACCCTATCAAGGCAGAAATACGCGACTATAGCTGTTCTCCAAACAATCTGATTGTCTTTTCCTTCATGACAAGTCGTTTTCAGAGTAATTCTTGCTTTTTGAGATTATCTCCCTTCGCATTTGGAGCTGATCACAATTATCGCAAAACATTTGTTTATTCTTCTCTCGAAGGGAAGATAACTCTGGTAAGACAAGAATTTATCTTGTATAACATTTGATATACTTTTATTCGTCTTTATTGTCTGTTGTTATATCACTGATCACTGGGTTATTCCTCTTCCTCTTCGTTTAAATTATGAAAATTATCCTAGACTATATATGTTTACTGTTTTTATATCCTTTGATTCTTTTATTCTTTTACTTGTTTCAGTCATTTGACTGCGGCCATGCTGGAGCACCGCTTTGAACGATTTTAGCCGAACAAATCGACCCCCCAGGACTTATCTTTTTAAGCCTATTACTTATTCTATCTCTTTCTGTCGAACCACTACCTTACGGAGACGCAAGCACATCAACACCGGTTGTCAAGCGGTCATGGGGACAAGCACACAAACACACACACACACACATATAACCGCTAAGTTACGGGGACATAAACACACCAACATCGGCTGTCAGGCGATGGTGGAGGGACAAACACAGACACACAAATATATACATACACAGACATGCAGGAAGTAAATAGACACCGTTAATTTTCAAAATCTTTAATACGCAAAGCAAACAATTGAAATGTAATCGATAGGTAGGACCACATACTTTAGTATTTAGTTGACATTCCCTTTGCAGTTTTTAATTCAGAAACTCTTTTTGGCATTGAACTGATGAGCTTTGTGATTGTCTCTCGTGGAATTTCTGCCCACTTTCCAGGCAACAATCGAAACAATTCATCTTTAGATTCAGGTTTCTGTTGAGTTTTTCGTATAAATTTATCTTGTATGCTCCAAAGATTTTCAATTGAGTTTATATCTGGAGATTGGCTCGGCCAAGGAAGCTTTTTGTGATCCCATTTTCAGTTAGCCATTGTTGATTCCTTTTCGCTGTGTGACATGGAGCCCCATCTTCCATGAATACAAACTCATTTTTCGTTATGTTATCGTGTGAATACATCGGAAGTTGTCCTTGCTTAATTATTTCGATGTATTTTTCAGAGTTTATGGTCCCAACACATTCGATCAGCTCAGAACAACCATTGCTGGTGACAGCTCCCCATACCATTAAAAAGAAACCACCATGTTTCACAGTTGGTTGGAGTCGTTTCAAATCAAATTCTTGATTGGGAAGCCTCCAGACCCAAACACGTCCACTGTCTGAAAATAATGTAAATCTGGATTCATCTGAGAAAATCACTCTATCCCAAAATGAACTGGATTTTTCTGACATCTCCTAAGCCCATTTCTTTCTTTTCACGATATTAATTGGTTGAAGGAGAGGTTTTCTTCTAGCTGCTCGTCCATAATACCCAAGCTTATGCAGATATATAACACACGTTCTAGGACTAACTTCTAGCTGTTTTGCAATGTCAAAAGCCTTCGAACGGGGTTCGTTTTCCACAGTTCTCTTCAAACAGCAAAGCTTCCTTTCCGAGGGCCCAGGTCAACCGGGAAAAGAATCTGTTGATTCTTTTCCTTGGCTTTTGAATTGCACTGTCATTCTATTAACAGTAGCAAGAGGAATTTGAAGATTTTCGGCAAGTTTTTGCTGGCTAAGACCAGCCTCAGATTGCCCAACAATACGACCTCTTTGAAAATCTGATAGTTCTGCTGAATTTTTTGTGTGTGACATTGTTACTCTTCGCAAATGTTTAATATAATGGCACCTGGAATGAAAAAGAATAATTACATTGTAAATTCTACACCACTGAAAACATATTAAGGCGCTCAGATCAGAAATTTTGAAAATTAAAGGTGTCTATTTGCTTCCTGCATGTTTGTGTGTATATATATATATGATGGGGTTCTTTCAGTTTCCGTCTACCAAATCCACTCACAAGGCGTTGGTCGGCCCGAGGCTATATTAGAAGACACTTGCCCAAGGTGCCACGCAGGGGGTCTGAACCCGGAACCACGTGGTTGGGAAGTAAGCTTCTTACCACACAGCTATGTCTAAGTATCTACCGATTCATAAACCTATCTGCTTTCAGTTGATTATTTCTATCTCTTAAGCCAGACTTTCTCTCAGTCTTGTCTATCTATCAACCTGCCTATCTAGTTATCATAGACTATCTCATATGTCTGCCATATTCGTCTATCTGTCTATCTATTTATCTTTGACTAATTTGTCTGTCTTATTCGTCTATCTGTCTAGCTCACTTTCTTATCTATCTACCTATCTATATGTCTCGCTGTCCTATCTGTCTGTTGCTCTACGTGTCTGTCTGTATCTATTTATATCTGTCTACTTGTCTGTTTATCTACATCTAACTCTCTGTCTATATCTATCTATCTATCTATCTATCTATCTATCTATCTATCTATCTATCCATGCATCCATGCATCCATGCATCCATGCATGCATCCATCCATCTATCTGTTTACCAGTCTGTTGATATATTTAATTCCTCCTCCAGATCCCACCCAAATCTCACCACCGCCGCCACCACCACCACCACTGCCATTAATACTTCTCTCTCTGCTTACACAAGTGACAATTGAACTTGTCATCTCCCCACTTAGAGCTGCCGTACAAACTAGACGGTAAAACTCTTTGATGTGACTTACCACAGGAAGGTCCTTGTTCCAGACGATCAACAACACCCCAGCCTTGGCCATCCCTGCTCCCCGTCTCCTGCCTTGTCTGTCTAAACGGTAAAAATCAAAAGCAAGCACACATCAACTATTTATTGGCGCCTCTTATTATCTCATCCGTAACCTGCAGCTCTTTTACTTTCATTTTGGTTGTGTGTGTGTGTGTGTGTGTGTGTGTGTGTG
>NC_069003.1:12602156-12602692 GCF_001194135.2 Octopus bimaculoides
CATATATATACATATATATATACATACAGGCAGACAAATAGATATAATATACGCACAAGCACACACTTATGAAGACAGACATCACATAAACCCGTGCACACATACACACATACATATATATGAATATATATGTATGAATATAGCATATATATATATATATATATATATATATATATATATATATATATATTATATCATATAATATTATATATATCTTTGTATACACATGATGTATATATATGTGTGTGTGTATGCTCCTATTTGTACATATATGAATATGTACATAATATTCATATATACTGATTTATATGTATGTATGTGTGTTATACATACACACATACACATGTATATACATACATACATGCAAACATACATACGTACGTACATAGATATATGCATATATACATACATACATGCACACACACACACACATACATAGTCAGACACACACACACACATACATAGTCAGACACACACACATACCCATATCCATATATATATATATATATATATATATATATATATATATATATATA
>NC_069003.1:12603377-12605768 GCF_001194135.2 Octopus bimaculoides
ACAAATCCATGTTAACTGAATTTATCTTCTTCTCTTCCCCTCTCTCACTTCCAGTATTCCCATTACCGTCACTCCTCCTACTTCTCTTTATCATCTCACTCACTCTGCCTTCCACCTTCGCGCGGGCACACGCACATACTCTTTGTCTTCTTTCTCTTTTCTTTTTTTTTCTCTGTAACTATCTGTCTGTCTGTCTGTCTGTCTGTCTCACTTCAATTCAACATTTCAGCTTTTATTCTTGGTCTCATCGCGCGCGCGCGCGTTGTATGCATGCACCTCTCTCTCTCTCTCTCTCCCTCTCTCTCTCCGTCTGTATCTATCTATCTCCCCACATACTTATCTTTTGTGTACGTTTGGATCATCCATCCATCCATCCATCCATCCATCAATCCATCCACACACACACACACACGTATATATTATCATCTGCTTGTTTCAGTCATTAGACTGCGTTCACGCCGGGGCACAGCCTTGGAGAATTTTACACGAACAAATCATCCCCAGTACTTTTTTAAAGCCTGGTTCTTATTCTATCGGTGCCTTTTGCACAACCACAAGATTACGCGGGCGTTAACAAACCAATACCGGGTGTCCAGTGGTGGTAGGAACAAATACACACACACATGCGCCCCCTCATACACACGCACACAAAAGTCACACGGACGCATAACTATATACACACATAACTACACACACATATATGCATTTGCACAAGGTGCCACACAGTAGGACTGAACCTAGTATCATGCGGTTGGGAAGCAAGCGTCTTACTACACAACCACATTTGCGCCTATATATTTTTGTGCCTCTCGTGTTCTCATGCATTTTTTACACTTTGCACACACACACACGCACACACGCACACACACACACACACACACACACACACACACACACAATCACACACACGCATACACACAGACACACGTATGAAAGCACTATTCGATATCCGTAGCTGATGACGGCCAATGACACAGAAATGCATGCGTCTTGCAATCTGATGGCGTCATTCATAGCCAGTTGGTGTAAATGGTGTATTTTCCTAGATATTAACTACAAGCAAAATCTTTGGGTGCAGAATGTGTGTGTGTGTGTGTAATTATTCAGTTTTATTTCAAGATTCCTTGCCAGTAGAGAAAGAGCCGGTTTCTAACCTAGATTCAAGGCTCCTTTATTGGAATTTCAACAACACCAGCAGGGTACTTTTGTATTATGTATATGTGCGGATTTGTATGTTTTGCTTTATGCATGTATTCTCAAGTTTATAGTTGCATCTCTAGCCATACTCATATGTACTTAAATGATAAACTTCTGGATAGTTTTACAGATTTTTACAGTTCCATTGGTGGCAAGGATCTACAGTCTTTGAATCAACTTTCCCCTTTCTGGTTTTGAGAAGCCTAATTTCTCAAGAATGGTATTTAGGCAGTGTGTTACATATCCCAGGGCCCGAACAATTACAAGTATAAACCTGAAGTCGTAATCTGGATAGAGTAACTGTAGATTTCTCAATAGGTCACACGCACACACACATTGCTTGTCAGATAAATTACTTCATTTTTATTGCTACATTACACTCTATCGTCATACATCTGAAAAGCGGTAAAATTTATTCAAATTTCTAGAAGTTGTAGAGGAAGAACAGAGCCACGAAAACACCATAAAATAATGCAATATTTCTCGCTCATGCAATAACATTGGAAAAGATTAACATGTATGGGGTGGGGGAATGGACGAAGTTATTAACAGACCTATCTATCAATCTATCTACCCACATGAGATGAAGTGTTTTGCTCAAGAACACAACGCCCAGTCCAGGAATTGAAACCACAATCTTACGATCATGTGTCCAATACCCTAACCACTAAGCCACGCGTCTTCAAAGCTAAGTGCTGACTAGATGACATGGTATGCCAAACGTGCCAAGCCAAACGGAGGGGTTTTCGTTACGAATGTGTGAGCATGGCTGTATGGCAAGAAGACTGTTTCGCAACCACACGGATCCGGGTTCAGTACCACAGCGTGGCACTTTGGGCCAGTGTCTTCAACTATAACTCCGGGCCGACCAGGAAAGGGACCAAATAATACGCACTTTGCAAATAGAATACAAGAAAACAAAACAGCAAAAAACATTTCAGATCTTTCTTAAATTTAACACGTAAATCTTGGCCATTATTGTTATCTAAATTCCATAGATGAAGGTTTGGTTTTGCGTTTGAAAACAGTAGCTTCTTCACAGGGTAAGAATTTCAATAATTAGAGAAACAAGATAAGACAGGCATTGGAAATTATAGACGATTAATAGAATTGCATAAATATCTAAAACATTCCAGAACTTTAGTGTAAAGAAAAGAATGTACATATGCACACGCAAAGAGACATGAATATATA
>NC_069003.1:12606642-12607177 GCF_001194135.2 Octopus bimaculoides
ATATATATATACATATATATATATATATATATGGACATGTATATATATATATACGTATATACATACACACACACATATATATATATATATATATATATATATATGCATACACAGGCGCAAACACAAGTATATATATGCGCACGCACACATACGCACTCGCGCGCGCGTATACGTATGCATAGTCATTGACATGCATATTTAAATACATAAATGCATATATACATTCATGCTAATATGCACACACAGATAATATACACTCCTATGCATGCATGCAGGCATACATACATACATACATACATACATGTATGTATATATATATATATTATTATATTTATTTTGGAACCACACATGCATATATATGTGTGTACGAATGTATGTGTATGTGTGTTTGTATGCACATATGTATCTGTGTGTGTGTGTACATTCATGTTTATGTATGTATGTGTTTATGTTTGTATATATGTATATATGTGTGTGTGTGTGCATATGTATGTATATATATATATATATATATATATATATATATGTATGTATG
>NC_069003.1:12607884-12610562 GCF_001194135.2 Octopus bimaculoides
TATATATATATATATATATATATATATATATATATATATGGTTGGATGTGTATATATATGAAACTTCGAAGCCACTGCCAGCTACTTTCTTGTATAAGAATGATAAATTTGTCTTCTAAAAAAATATAGAGAAACCCAACAGATTAATGTAAAATTGTTTTTATCATAAAACAGAAAGACAATTATAAAATAGAAACACCACAGAAACACAGAATGGACTGAACAGAACAGTTTTTATTATAACTGAACGTAACAACAAACATCGAGAATGCTTAATACTGACGCATCAATTTCGGCAATTTCCGTCGCCTCACCAGTTAAGCCAGCTCGCTTTTGGCACTTTCCGGACTCGCTTCGCCATTAGTATTTATTCTTTCGTCATACAAATAGTTGAATGATTCAGAGATTAGTTAAATCATAAATAATTGGAAAATTTAACGAATCGCTAAATCATCCAATTGGTTAGATGACGTAAACATAAATACTAATGGCAATGCGAGTCCGGAAAGAGCCAAAGGTAAGCTGGCTTAACTGATGAGGCAACAGAAATTGCCGAAAATAACGCGTGAATATTAAGCATATAAAGTTGTAGTCTACAGGTGCCGTGTTATAGCACCATGCTTCCACTAAACAAAAGTATATATCGGCAGTACCGTAAATTTCAAGCACCGCTACCCTGCGCACATGACCTCTTTCTCCAATCCAAATTTTAAATTATCAACCTCCTTAGCAACTTATATACACAACCTTAAATCTCAAAATATTCCATACACCCTATTTTGGTCCATAGTCAGCGAGGATCCCCCATACAATGCAAACATTAACAAGTGTAAATTATGTCTAAAAGAATCACTAACCATTCTTCTCCTTCATAACTCCTCATTACTTAATAGATTCTCTGATGTAATTTATTCTTGCAAACACAGATACTACTCATCTTTCACGTACTTTACTAAATCTATGTAATCTCATAACTTTAAGTATACATACCCAAAATAACCTTAACTAAGACAAAGTCAGCCTAGCAACCTATTACTTAAAAAAATACTACCCAACTGCTTATTCTTTCTCATACACACATTTTCAAATTCTTCCAAATTCCTTTAATCGACTATTTCCCATATCCTTTTTAGTCGCCCTACCTCCCACCTTCAAAAAGTACTTAACACTACCCTACACCTTTGAAAACTGCCCAATCTACTTCTACCCCTTCCGATTCACATCCCTCTATTCAATTTCATACAACTCTCCATACCATAACACCCCCTCCAATACCGACCCAATTCCTTTGCCTCACTAACAACTACTATTTTGATCATCTACTCACTTCCCACTCTATCCCCCTCTTTCTTCTCTCATACCTCTCTACATATCTTAGCTACTGAACTAGTTAACTTATTTCCATCAAATAATGGCCATTCCCACTTTCACAATCTCAACCTTTAACTCTATAGCCTTCATACAATCTAACACAAAAGTTACCATTCACATACTATCTAAAGCACCCTTCCCTCTTCCTCGCACCTTCCACTTCAACTAGTATGACTCCCTACTAGCCTCATTAATAACCCCTAACCCGGAAATTTATTTTCTCCTCCCACTACTTTCTATCTAAGTACATCCCAACTCTTTCTTCTAATACACTTAGTCCTCTACAAAATCATTCCATCTTTAATCTCCTTTCTGTCAACACCTCAAATGTAAAACTTCTTTCCTGAAGACGGAGGCTGGTATTATCCGATGATGGGATCAATTTACAATCATTATTTTGGACCACCAAGCCCCCAGAAACAACCCCTTTCATTCTTGATATCATTTCTATTCTGTGTAAGTCGGACCTTTTTATATGTATTAAATGTATTTAATATTTTTTGTATATCGACTTGCCTAACTTGTTTATCATGTGTGTGTGTGTGTGTGTGTGTGTGTAAATGTAAGAACCAAGGATCTAAGTTTAGGAAGTTAGTAAGCTTCGAGCAGTCTGTAGAATGTATAAAAAACAACTTTCAGGCGCAATAGTAGTTTGTTGGCGTAGAAAGTTTGTAAATTTTTCCCATATCGAAGTTTGATAAGGTAAAAGAAGTTATTTCATAGTTCACGGTTCGCCACTAGGATTGCTATGTATGCGAATAAAAATCCAAATTGAGAGAATGGAGCAACTAAAATCCAGGCTAAATATATTTCCTAGCTAGCAGAACCACGGAGGTAGTAATTACTCAACGAGGGGTACTCCACTAGCTAATCATCAGGCTGAAGTTACCTTGGTTATATACACACACATACACACACAGTGCATAAAATATGTATATACATACATATTATATTTACATGTATAAGAATATATTATTTACACACACACATATTCATACATATATATACATGTGTGTATGTCCAGATACGTAGATATATATATATATATATAAATATTTATTTCTTTATTGCCCACAAGGGGCTAAACATAGAGAGAACAAACAAGGACAGACAAAAGGATTAAGTCGATTACATCGACCCCAGTACGCAACTGGTACTTATTTAATCGACCCCGAAAGGACGAAAAGCAAAGTTGAACTTGTCAGAATTTGAACGTAAAGACAGACGAAATACCGCTAAGCATTTTGCCCGGTATGCCAACGTTTCCGCCAGTTCGCCGCCACACACACACACACACACACACACAC
>NC_069003.1:12610572-12611315 GCF_001194135.2 Octopus bimaculoides
TATATATATATATATATATATATATATATATATATATATATATGTGTGTGTGTGTCTGTGTGTGTGTGTATGTATGAATATGTATGCATATATGTGTGTGTGTGTGGGGGGTACAAATAAAGATGTATGTTTGTATATATATATCCTTGTATGTTGATAGATGTGTGCGTGTCAGTGAGTGTATGTAGCATTTGTGTTTGTATACACACACACACGCTTATAAAAGCGGAGCTATATATATATGTGTGTGTGTGTGTATGTGTGCGCGCACACACACACATCCTTTCGGATATTAAAGGATTTATTCACCGACATTGATATGTCTCATTCAGTTTACTTCGCGATATAAATGGGCGTGTGTATATTATATTTGTTTATGTGTATATAATGTATACACACATGTATAGCCACACACACTTATATATGTTTATGAATGAATGCATATTATAGAGTGTATATTAATGTCTATGCGGATATGTATATATGTTAACATGAAACACGGGTAGTGGTGTTCTGAGCTGTCCAACTTTTATTACTTTACTCCACATACACAAACGCGCGCGCGCAATTGCGCACGCGCACAGCCATATTTTCACTCACAATTTGTCCCAGTACAATAATCGTATATATACACATTCTTTATAATATTATCTGATATAAAAACGCGTTTATTATTTTCTAGATATTATTTGATATCATCGGAATGAAGTGGGAGATCCTGGCGATAAAAATTTATATACATA
>NC_069003.1:12612357-12613685 GCF_001194135.2 Octopus bimaculoides
GTACCTGTTCACTGATAAAATTCCGTGCTGCACGGTATCAGAACGGTTTCAAAGCGACGAAAATATTTTGACAAATTAAATTTAAATGTTGAAGTGAATCTAACGGTTTTTGTGTGTTTATAAATGGCTTATAAACACTCTCCACTCTGCAATTGTTTTTGCTTCAGCACACGATCTCAGATCAGGTCACTTGCTATGCAAGTACATCTCCGTAATATATATATATATATATATATATATACACACACACACACACACACACGCACATACACACACACACACACATACATATGAGGTCGACTTTGCCTTTCATCCTTTCGGGGTCGATTAAATAAGTACCAGTTACGCACTGGGGTCGATGTAATCGACTTAATCCGTTTGTCTGTCCTTGTTTGTCTCCTCTATGTTTAGCCCCTTGTGGGTAGTAAAGAAATAACACACATACCCATACGTACATGCATATACACACTCATACACACATACATACTCACACACATATACACACATACACACACGCACGCACACACACACACACACACACACACACACACACATACACACACGCACACACACGCTAAAATACACAAACATCTACACATACGTAGATACATATTAATCTATGTATACTCATACGACTATATATTTTTAAATAATATATAGTTCATGCATCTCAACATGTATGTATGGATTTCTAAATGTAAATGAGAGAAAGGGGTGATTACAAATGGCTACTCTTGAGTGGAATCTGGGTGTTATCCCATTCGGATTTACGGTTGAGGGTAGGTTTGTATCCCTGTATAAAGACAGCTTCGGTGACTTGTCTCAGCATTGCATTAGTGGCATGTGTAGATAGGATGTCTAACCGAAGTCTCCCTAAGGAGCCATTGTAGCAGTCTACAACATGCTGTAATTGTCCAGGTGTTCTTCGAACTTTTGACGCTCCTAGATGTCTCATCAATATAGGACTCCGAGAGAACCGCACAAGTCCCTTCCTGGAACTTAGTCTGGTATACAGCGTTCTTCGTTTAACATGTGAGTTTGTAGAACATACTACACAATTATTTCGACACGCGATTCTATCAAATGGGTATGACTTACTTAATATAGATTTGATAGTCCTACCTGTCTTTCCTACAACTTTGATCTTGAGGCCAGTTGTGCGTAGGATTTTCTTAAATGCCCTACTTAACTCGTTCAAAAGAAATAGGAATAATACTTGGTATGATAACAAGAAATTTCACAGTGTAATGTTTGTTGACGCTACACCTATGAACGAGTTAAGTAGGGCATTTAAGAAAATCCTACGCACAACTGGCCTTAAGATCAAA
>NC_069003.1:12613695-12614610 GCF_001194135.2 Octopus bimaculoides
TATGAACGAGTTAAGTAGGGCATTTAAGAAAATCCTACGCACAACTGGCCTTAAGATCAAAGTTGTAGAAAAGACAGGTAGGACTATCAAATCTATATTAAGTAAGTCATACCTATTTGATAGAATCACGTGTCGATATAATTGTGTAGTATGTTCTACAAACCCACATGTGAACTGCAAAACGAAGAACACTGTATACCCGATTAGGTGCCAAGAAGGGATTTGCGCGGCTCTTCCGGAGTCGTATGTTGGTGAGCATCAATGATAGGTTCAAAGAACATCTGGATAACTACATTGAGAAAAAAAAAACATATTCCATCTTCTATCAGCATGCTGTAGACTGCCCCAATGGCTCCTTAGGGAGACTTAGGTTAGACATCCTATCTATACATGCCACTGATGCAATGCTGAGATAAGTCACCGAAGCTGTCTGTATACAGGAATACAAATCCACCCTCAACTGTAAATCCGGATGGAATAACACCCAGATTGCACTCGGGAGTAGTCATCTATAATCACCCCTTTCTCTCATTTACATGTAGAAATCCATACATACATGTTGAGATGCATGATACAGAAATATATATTATTTAATGCCCGTCTTTTGCTAGGATCAAATAACATCTGCGAACCTATGGCAAACGAACCGCCACCAACTAACCTGCCTATATGTCTGTGCACAGTTTTTAATACAGTGTATGCCAAAAGGTTTACAAATCTAACGGAGGCCTCAAAAGACATTTTAAGATTCACAAAAATTAGAACTTATCTGCAGTTCTTGGTAGTCCAAATCGGAATATGCAATCTGTGTGGGTGCCTTTTCAGAACCTTGTCTGGTTTAAAAAGCTACATTAGATGCCATGATGGTACTGAGGTGTAGATCAAACTCTGCATGAGGAGTAGACAACCACCATA
>NC_069003.1:12615641-12616801 GCF_001194135.2 Octopus bimaculoides
TGTGTGTGTGTGTGTGTGTGTGTGTGTATGATAAAAATTTAACTATCACAGTTGAATTTTTCTTTATAAGCACCTTAGAATTTTTTCTAATATATAAAAAAGAAATTAACATTTTTACTTCAAAATTTGGAACTGAGTTTGATACCAGATTATGTTTCATTTCATGTTAAATTATCTACACACGTATACATACATACATACATACATACATACGTACATACATACATACGTTTATACATACATACGTACATTCATACATACATGCATACATGCATGCATACATGCATACACACATACATACATACATTCATGTATACACACAACATATATTTATGTAACTCTTTGTGTGTGTGTGTGTGTGTGTGTGCTTGCGTGCGTGCGTGTATAAATAAAGTTCTGAAAAAGTCGGCAACCGGTTTCAACTCAAACAATTCCACTGGGAAATCAGCGCATGCGCTTCAGATTCTCTGTCATTGGATTACAATTTTAGGATTCAACGAACATCTAAGAAAATGTGGCACACATCAATACTATATATATTTATATATGTATGAAAATATATATACATATATAAAATATCATCACCAACATCACCCTTCTTCTTCTTCTTCTTCTTCTTCTTCTTCTTCTTCTTGTTATTACTCAGTAGTCTTATTTTTATAACGTGCTTTCACTTCACTACCGAGCGCAGCTCTGTGTGCCTTGGGTATGTGCTGTAGTTTGTTGTGATGCTCTTATAGTTACTGCATTGAAAGTATTTAACGTAGGATGTGTTCGATGCCTAGTAGTGCTATTATTTTTATCCAGGTCTCTACCTGGAATCGAATTCGGAATCTTGGGGTTAGTAGCCCGCGCTCTAAACCACTACGCCGTAAGCCCGGGCAACCCCAAGATTCCGAGTTCGATTCCAGGTAGAGACCTGAATAATGATAATAATAATAATAATAATAATAATAACAACAACATAAAAAAATACCTTAGGAATGAGAACCCAGGTTCGAAATTTCCCTAAGACACCTGATGAAGGCTGGAGGGTATATCAGCCGAGCACCATCCGGAGTATTCGAGCGGTTCCAAGCAGTGCTGTTTTCTGCAAGTGCTCCACCCTTATTGCAGCCCCTATTTGTTCCATGTACTGTAGTATTATTATTATTATTATT
>NC_069003.1:12617006-12618665 GCF_001194135.2 Octopus bimaculoides
ATAGTAGAAAGGATTATTATTATTATTATTATTATTATTATTATTATTATTATTATTATCATTATTATCATTATTATCATCATTAACAGGCGGCGGGATGGCAGAATCGTTAGCATGCCGGGCGAAATGCTTAGTGGTATTTCGTCTGCTGCTACGTTCTGTGTTCAAATTTCGCCGAGGTCGACTTTGCTCTTCATCCTTTCGGGGTCGATAAATTAAGTACCAGTTAAACACTGGAGAGTGGACGTAATCGATTATTCCCCCTCACCCAAATTTCAGGCCTTGTGCCTATACTAGAAAGGGTTATAATAATAATAATAATAATAATAATAATAATAATTATTATTATTTTTTATGTGCGTTTATGTTAGAGTTTTATATATTTTTATCACCTTAGTCTTAGCGCTTGTGCACAATTTGTTATTGACTTCAAATTCCAGCACATTAATTACCGACAGGTATTGTGGATCTGTTGCTGCCACAAGTTTTGAGAATTTAAAACTAAGTGAAGATTTTCAAATTCGCTAGCTAGATGCAATTTTTCACACTGAACGGGATCTTATTATTCACTTGTTCCAGAAAACTTTTAGAGAAATATTACAGAGGTTTAAATTTGATAAATTTTACCCAATCAGAAAACAGAATTCGGAAGCTAGGTTATCCATTCTAGGTTGTCCATTGCTCTGGCGTTCTTCCTAGAGGTAAGACGAAAATTGTTTCTGTTCGCCGCCATCACACATCTTTGTCTCTATACATTCAGTGAAGCTTTACATAGCGTCGTACGATTATCGACTGCTATTTCCAGCAAACATTGGTGCCTTGTTGTACCACTGTTTCCTCTTTACAAATACACACACACGAGGGGTGTTGAAAAGTTCTTGTCTCTAAGAGTCTCGCAAAAGGCCTGGTTGGAGGCCTAACCTTCCGAGTTCTTTTAACAGGGTTTAGAAAAACTGTAGGGCCACTGTAATAAGTATGAGAATCTGAGAGGGGAATATGTTGAATGAAATCATAATTAACTGATCCTCCTGTATTTTCTTTTTACTCAAAACCAGAGACTTTTCAGCACCCCACCTGTATCTATGCATATCTGTCGGTGGAGGAAGTTTAATTCAGTTTGTGTCCATATGTATATATAATTCGTACATTGTTTTTTTTACACGTTCCTTGTACACGAGAACGTAAATGGAATTCACTACGGGACTCTGTCTCGCAGAGAGAAATTCCTCTCTGTAGACTTTGTAAAGCCACACCAAGCTTCAAGTGGCTACAACGAACGACCAGACACTAGTGTTTCGGGGTTATTTCGTCTCCTCAGCCATAGAGACCGCCTCCGTTAATTGCGATTTAGACAAGAACTTCTGTTCTTTTAAGCTGAGGCAGCAAACAATACATGTGTGCGTGTGTGCTATGAATCAATTTAATTTAAGCACTCTAAGTAGTCAGGGTTAAAATCAGCACTTTGATTCTCAGTGTTGCGTAAGCATGCTGAATGTGTGTATGTAAACAGATAGTTGCATACACGTGTGTATGTATTATATTGTGTATCTATCTATCTGTCTGTTTGTCTGTCTGTCTCTTTCTCTATTTATCTGTATATGTGAATGCGTGTATATATATGTGTGTATATTCATATATATATATATATATATATATATA
>NC_069003.1:12618928-12622308 GCF_001194135.2 Octopus bimaculoides
TATATATATATATATATATATATATATATATATATATATATATACGCACACACTCACACTCACATGCATACATACACACACACATATATATACATACATATATATAATATATATGTGTATGTGTGTGTATGTATGTATGTATGTATGTATCTACCTACCTATCTATCTACCTACCTATCTATCTACCTACCTATCTATCTATCTATCTACCTACCTATCTATCTATCTATCTATCTATCTATCTATCTATCTATCTATCTATCTATCTATACCGACAAAGATATCCACCCTTGTATCAAGCTTCAACTATTTTCACAGATATTGTGAAGCGTGAAGTAAAAACCGAATACCATCATCCTCATCATCATCGTCACCATCGTCGTCGTCGTCATCATCATCATCATCACCGTTATCATCATCGTCGTCATCGTCGCTGCCACCAACCGTCACCAATACCATAGCAACAGCAACCATAAGACAAACCCATACCTAAGCAGCAGCAGCAGCAGCAGCAGCGACATCTGCAACAGTGACGAAGGAAAGGGAAACCGCACCCTTTATTATGTTATAAGAATTGAGACGTTTGCATGAGTATGTGACTCTGTGTGTGCGTGTGTGTGTGTGTGTGTGTAATATGCATTTACTTATACACAAACTACATACATATTCTTTTTTCTTTTTCTTTTACTTGTTTCAGTCATTTGATTGCGGCCATGCTGGAGCACCGCCTTTAGTCGAACAAATCGACACCAGGACTTACTCTTTGTAAGCCTTGTACTTATTCTTTCCGTCTCTTTTGCCAAACAGCTACGTTACGGGAACGTAAGTACACCAACATCGGTTGTCAAGCGATGGTTGTGTGTGTGTGTGTGTGGGGGGGGGAACACAGAAACATAGTACATACATACATACATATATACGACGGGCTTCTTTCAGTTTCCGTCTATCAAATCCACTCACAAGGCTTTGGTCGGCCTGAGGCTATGGTAGAAGACACTTGCCCAAGATGCCACGAAATGGGACTGAACCCGAAACCATGTGGTTGGGAAGCAAGCTACTTACCACGCAACCACTCCTGCGCCCGTATATCATATATACATTCATATATACATATAATGCACACACACAAACGCACACACTTTAGTTCATCCTCGTTATGATGTTTTTTACGACTGTCACAAGTAGACTCACATGAAGCAGAGTTATTGTAGTTATTGTTTAGCCCTTGGCCAGCTTTACTGTACAGGCTGATCTTGAAGGCAAAGAGAAGTTTGAGCAATGATCATCCCATTTTGTTTTTAAGCATAAGTGTATCAAAGACTACATTATCAAGAATTGTCTCCGGGTTTAGCTGATTGGTTTAGAATTTCGTTTTGCAATTTCAATGCCCCGGGTTCGATCCTGTTGCGTAGCATCTTAGTCAAATGTCTTTCACCAGCGTCTCGGATAGGCCCAATCATTTGGAGTGAAATTGGGTTAGCGCAAATTACATGGGAAACCCGCTGAAACTTGTAATTTTAAAGGTCCAGCCTCGTCATACTCTGTCATGCTGATCTTGAGAACTAGATTAAACCAGCAGTTTTCAACCGGGGTCCATATGGCCCTTGTGGGACTATATAGGATTTCGTTGTTAAAACCTATATGCAATCGGTGTAGGAGTAGTTGAGTAGTAAGAGGCTTGCTTCCCAACCACATGGTTCAAGGTTCAATCCCACAGCGTGGCACCTTTGGCAAATGTCTTTTACTATAGCCTCGAGACGACCAAAGCTTTGTGAATGGATTTGGTAGACAGAAACTGAAAGAAGCCTGTCTCATGTGTGTGTGTGTGTGTGTGTGTGTGTGTGTGTGCGCGTGCATGCTCGCGCGCGTGTGTGTGCGTGTCTATGTTTGTCCTCTACCACCGCTTGACAACTGGTGTTGGTGTGTTTACCTCCCCATAACTTAGATGTTCGGCAAAAGAGACCGATAGAATAAGTACCAAGCTCTTCAAAAATAAAATAAAATAAAGATAAATAATAATAATAATAATAATTACAAGTATAGCTGTCGTTTCGTTCGGCTAAAATTCCCTTGCTACATTCAACAAATTTAAATACACACAAAATGTTACTGCCGACAGGAATTTTCTGTGTCGATGTGCCAGAATAATTTGGCTTTATCTCTATAAAGTTACGAAATCAAAAAGATTGAGAATCTCTGGCCCATGTTCCCACCCATTCTTTGCCTTACGCGTACATATGGAATCAGTGGAGGTGCAATGGCCCAGTGGTTAGGGCAGCGGACTCGCGGTCATAGGATCACGGTTTCGATTCCCAGACCGGGCGTTGTGAGTGTTTATTGAGCGAAGACACCTAAACCTCCACGAGGCTCCGGCAGGGGATGGTGGTGAACCCTGCTGTACTCTTTCACCACAACTTTCTCTCACTCTTTCTTCCTGTTTCTGTGTCACGCTGAATATCCCCGAGAACTACGTTAAGGGTACACGTGTCTATGGAGTGCTCAGCCACTTGCACATTAATTTCACGAGCAGGCTGTTCCGTTGATCGGATCAACTGGAACCCTCGACGTTGTAGCGACGGAGTGTTAACGTATATGGAATCAATTTATAACATTGTCACAAGATGTCGGATTTATGGAGAGAGTAGAGGCGATTATAGTGAATCAAAATACTTCACTGGTTGACTGGTTCAATATTTTATGAACACAGGAAGAATAAAAGGCAAAGTTGACACTGATAGGATTTGAACACAGAACAGAAACTGACGTGACAGGTGTGTAACACTAAACAAACAAGCAAATTGCATAACTACTGAAGGTGGTGACGATTGAAACAAAGAGGTGGGTGTGTACAGAAAAGTTTTCAACTCCGTGTTATCACGAAAACAGAGCAGTGACGCGAATAACAAAACAAATGACCGAGGCGGCGATACGGGAAGAGATTGGTGTGAGGAACAAAGTGGAAGGCAAAGAGACGGAAAAGATCAAAGGAATACCGGAGTGATGCGAATAATGTTTTACTAGGTACACACCCTAATTGCGTTGGGCAGTTCAAACAGGATAGAGGTCAACAGCTGGGTAGACACAGAGACGGTGGCGGCGGTGGCAGCGGTGGCGCTGATGGTGGTGGTGGATATTTTAGAGGGAGATGTTGAGTATATGGTATGTGTGTGTGTGTGTGTGAGGGATGGTGGTAGATGGTCTGTTAAAACTTACAAGCATAGTCTATACCTTTTGTTGTTGTGGGGTTTATCTATCGATATGTTTATATATCTCTGGCACAATATTTGCCTGTATCCTTCTATCTAGCCATTCATACATCTCCGCCTGTTTGTCTCTCTCTCTCTCTCTCTCTCTCTCTCTCTCTCTCTCTCTCTCTCTCT
>NC_069003.1:12622964-12624913 GCF_001194135.2 Octopus bimaculoides
TATCTATGTACGTATATATATGTATATGCATATGAAGGCTTATGTGTGCGTGCGAGTGTGTATGGATGCATGTTTTCCTCATTTAGTTCACTATTCCGTGGCAGGTAACAGAAGTTTCCATTTTACTTCACGCATGCGCTGTTGGCGTGTTAATTGTTATAGCTTCCTGGAAAGTTCCTTCGTTGTATTGAATGAATTCAGCAACAGCAGCAGCAGCAGCAATAGTAGTAGTAGTAGTAGTAGTGATTATGGGAAGGATGCAATTATTGTGGTAGAATTAGTGTTTTTTGTATAACGGAACGCGTGTGAGTATGAGTTGGTTGACGCGGATTGTAACTTTGTTGCCAACATATGTATGTGTGTATGTGTGTGTGTGCGTGTGTGTATATTTATACATACATGTTTGCATATTTGTACATGCTTTCATGTATCTTTACACACACACACACACACACACACACACACACACACACACACACATAGATATGTATATATACTTATATATGTATATTGTTGTAGGGAATTAGTAATAATGGTACACCCCTCCCACGTGACGAATGGAATAACCTAATCACTATAAGTAAAGAGGAGTACGTGAAGTACCTGAGTACGTAGTAGACGGTCTTTATTGGTTCCACTAAGTATACTGTATACCGAAGTGAGTGTTATATCAATCCAACATTTTAAGGATTACAACACTGGCGACGAAGATTTAAACAACTCACGCGGAATTACGAAACTCGAAGAGGAGCAAATAAACTCACAAAGTTGGTGTACGAATTTTACGAACAAAAAAAAAATCGTAAAATTATGGAAAATTTGTTGACAGGTTTGATCGAGTTGCAAAAACAACAACAACAGCTGAAAGAACAACAACAACAACAGCAACAGCACCAGCAGATACAACTGCAAGAGCAACAACAGAAGAAACAACACCAAATAAAATTACAGCAACAAATGCTGCAATTACTGAAGCCGTCAGGAAATTCAGAAAAAGTGTTCTCGATAGACTATGTCGCAAACTCCATAACAGAGTTGAAATACGAATCAGACGAAGGAGTTACCTTCGAAGTATACTCCAGAAGGTACGAGCAAATCTTCGAGAAAGAATGTAAAGGCTGAGACGACGAAATGAAAACTCACTTAATCCTAAGAAAAGTGGCGGCAGCGGAACATGAACGATACAGTAATTATGTACTCCCCAAGAAAACCTTCAGACATAAATTTTAGTGACACAATAGATATATTGTGCAAAATTTTCAGTGAAAAAAGCTCATTGTTCAACACACATTGGAAGTGTCTGAACACAGAAAAATAACAACGAGGACTACACCACATATGCTGGTAGAGTTAACAGGGAATGCGAGAAGTTCAAGTTGGACGAATTAACGTCAGATATGTTCAAATGCTTGGTTTTTACACTGAGACTAACTGCCGAAAAGGATGCAGAAGTTAGAACTAGAATTCTCACAAAGTTGAAACAAAACCAGGATGTAAACCAACAGTAGGTGTCAGAAGAATGTAAAAGGATACGAAATTAAACGTAAGGATTGTATCCAATGTTTTCAATGTGTCCATTAATTGGGGTAGAAATAAAAAGAGTTTTAGGACTTCCAGCTCGCAAACATCCTACATATAATTGCCCATGAGAGAAGCAAGGAGAAGCAAGGTTAAGCCCAACAACCTTGAGAGATTGTCCTTGATATTTGTTTATTGACATAGCAAATCTTAGTTTCACTGGGAACTGGAGCCGCTTAAATTCAAAGGGGGAGGTTAGATGCAATTAACCGGATCCGTGAAATGAAGACATCCTCACCCTTATATTTCCCAGTGATAATTGTTGCTTCTAGGACATGGGATTGCATCGCTTTCACCACCAGTCTGGTGCCATTGCAGATTCCTGGATTCAGATTTCTGAGCAGCTCAGCGATAAATTTGCGAAGAAAAAA
>NC_069003.1:12625536-12628809 GCF_001194135.2 Octopus bimaculoides
CATATATATATGTAAAAGGTTGAAGAGGAACACACGAGTAGATATATTTGGAAAAAAGACAAAGTAGAAAATGCTAAAAATACTTTTATAATTTTAGCAGTTTCTACTTTGTCTTTTTTCCATATACATATATATGTATATTTATATATATATACGAATGTGTGTGTGTGTGTACGTGTGCTTTTCTCTCCACCACCGTTTTTGACAACAGTGTTGATTTGTTTATGCACCCCTGTAACTTAGCGGCTCGGCAAAAAGGGAGAGATATAATTACCAGATTTAAGTAGTCGATTTGTTCAATCAAAACTCTTCAAGACCAGCATGACCTCAGTTCAATGACTAAAATAAGTAAAAGAAAGTAAAAGCACCAGAAATTGTACAACTTTCATACAAATCTAACCGTAATGAAGTTCACGCTAAAAAACAAATGGCGCCCAGAAAATTTTCTTAGCCATGACGTCAGCAAATATGGTGGCGAAAAAAGAAAACAAGGAGTTGTAATTTTGCAAGAAGAATTTTGTTCTTGGCTGACCAAACTAAACATTTTAGGTAAATCTGTAATTGCTTTTACTATCTGCATATATTAGGGGAATATCTTTTGTAGCCTAGGTATTGTTTCACGCGTTTAAATCTTATAACTTATTTGATTTTTAAAGATAAGTTTCTTGAATATGTTTACATAATCTGCTTCCAGCCGTGATAATTTAGCCGACTGTTAGGGTTGCTGTCTTTGTATGTGTGTGTGTGTGTGTGTGTGTGTGTGTGTGTGCGCGCGCATGTCAGTGTGTGTAGACTAGTGGTTAGTGTGTTGCATTCACTATTGTGAGGTCGTGGTTTCGAATCCCAGACCGAGTTTTGCGTTGTTGTCGTTGAGTAAAACACTTGATTTCACGTTGCTCTGAGATCATTTCGTCATTTGACATGCGGCACGTCGTGCACCTGTACAGGTAAATGCCCTGAGCAGTCTTTATAGAAACCACCGAATAAGTAATTAAGTACATGAATGAATATTAAACTGGTTCTTCCTTTTTAATGTTTATAATTGATATATACACACCTTTTGCCTATTTTGGTTATGATATACTTATATCCAACTGACTACTCCTAATGTCTTATTTCCTCCCTGGAGAAAAGGGATACATATGATAATATTTATGACCATATCTAGCCATGAGCTGTCAACTCACTCTTGTCCTTTATTCAAAATAGACAGTCTTCTAGTCTTAGATTTAATAGTTGAGAAAGAGATAAATGAATTACAATCCCTTACAACCCTATGGCACCACTTTGCACCATGCGATTCTTAGAAGTCTAGTCTATTCTTAGCTACAATAGCGACAACATGAATTTCTTCCATCTTCTTGCTTTGTTAAAATATTTGAGAAAAATTATATTAATGTGTCCTACTTGTTAAAATTCCTTTTATTTATTTGTGTAGCTGAAGATGGCGTTGCATTTAAATTTATATAGTGTAACTAAAACAACTATAACTTTTTAGCATAAGTGAAGAAAAATTGAAACTTTTTTCTTTTGTCTTTGGTCATTAAGTGTTATTTCCTATTTGCTTCTATCTAGAAATCAAAGGAAATGACTACTATTCCCTTCAAACATTGTTTCTGTGAACATCAATGTTTTGAAACTGATCTATATTCCATTACACTTCAGACATTTTTAGCGATGAGTTGCTGAAGCAGAAATATCATTATAGCAAATATTCTGTTCAGTACCACAGATTTGCTTGTTACGTGTTTGACCTTAACCACTCGAGCATGTCCCTTAGTGGCCGACATTATATGCATCTCTGATCATGAACAGGAGCAGTGGGGGAGCACCGTAGCCATTTGCTGAGAAGCATTGTTTGGGGTTTGAATAAACGTAAAAAAAGTAAATTTTGAAGGAAACAGCCGTTTTACATAGTTCCTATGGATAAGCCAATAGGAAACAACAGTTGCTACCCAAGGACAAAAATCGTGCATCACAGTGTAATTTATATAAACATATACAACAAAAGTAATATGGATGGAAGAGAACGAGGAAAAATAATGAGTTACATGTTGCTTCGCATCTTTTGTATACAGAAAGGTTTTAGTGTATACATTCTTGAGTATAGGAATAAAGTCATATTTAGCTGACCTGAATCTGGTTTCACTGATATCAGCTTCTAAAGTTTTACGTAATTTTCCCATATTTTTTCTTATTTAAAACTATGTACGGTTTAATGATTAAGCATGCATGTCACACAGACACACAGACACACGTATGCATGTATGAATATGTGTATCTTTTACTTGTTTAAGTCATTGGACTGCGGTCATACTGGGGCACTGTTTTGAAAGGTTAAGTGAAAAAAAAAAAAGTGACCTCAGTAATTAGCTTAAGTGCGGTATTTATAATGGTCCTTATTTACGGAGATTATCTAAGGGAGAACTCCGTAAATAAAATAAACAAAAATTTAGATCTACGTTAATTATAACCTATATAATTTCTTAGATAAAGAGATAATAAAATATAAATAAAATATATCATAATTTTACTAAGTCTTTCAGAAGTAACTAAATTAGAAGTTAGCGGAATAAAGATTATTTACGAAGACTATCGACGGGAGAACACCGTAAAAAAATAATAAACAAAAGCATCAGCATAAAATATAGATCTACGATAAATACAATCTATATTATTTCCTAGATAAAGAGATAAAAAACTATAAATAATATACATCACAATTTCACAAAGTCTTTCAGAAGTAACGAAATCAGAGTCTTGCAATAAGAATACAAGCTATAAAGTACACAATAATTAAAATTATTAAGCTTAGTTTCTATCACAATTAATACATATATTTTGAATCAGCATTTTGCAATCTGGCAGTCCTTTTACATGGAATTTCGTCTGTCTTTTTGAATCCAAACCCTGAAGAGACTTGTATACATAGATATGAATTGTTTATAAATCAAATAATGTATAGAAGTCGAAGTAGATTGTTGGCCTTTCTGGCTTTTAATAATCTTTTATGTTATCTTATACTCATTATATTATATTTACATTATAATATAAATTAATTGTTAAGTTGTCAATTGTATTTATTTAATTTATTGTTTGTATATATATATATCTCCGTGTTTTTCTCCTTGTCTCCGTATTCTTTCTGTTGAAGAGCGTAGCTCGAAACGTCAAAGACTTTCCGTATTCCCGAGCGTCATACTAATATATCCTTTTGTTATTTACACCACCTGTCCTCGTCTGTTGTTGTTTTTCGTACATTCTCCCATATAT
>NC_069003.1:12629312-12629765 GCF_001194135.2 Octopus bimaculoides
ATATATATATATATATATATATATATGGTATATATGTGTGTGTTTCTGTGTATACACATATATGTGGTATATATATATATATATATATATATATATATGCTATGTATGTGCAGACATGCCTGCAAACATGTACAAGTATGTCTGTGTATACATATACGTATATATGAGTGTGTGTGTGTGCATATGTATATATACAGAAAGAGAGAGAGAGAGAGAAAGAAAGAAAAAAGAAAGAGTGAGAGAGAGAGAGAGAGAGAGAGAGAGAAAGAAAAAAGAATGAGAGAGGGAGGTAGATGCCTAGATAGATTCTCAGATAGATAAATATACTGACATTTGTTGTATGGCCCCAGGTGAGCCCTAAATAATCAGATCTATGATAAAAAATATCCTAATTGTGAAAACCCCCTTTTATATATATATATATATATATATATATATATATATATATATATA
>NC_069003.1:12632236-12633576 GCF_001194135.2 Octopus bimaculoides
GTGCTAACGATTCTGCCAGCTTACCTTGTTATTTGTTTCTTAATATTAATATTCTGCCGAGGTCGACTTTGCGTTTCGGGGTCGATAAAATAAGCACCAGATGAGCACTGGAGTCGATGCGATCGACCTACCCCTTGCTCGAAATTGCTGGCCTTGTGCCAAAATTTGAAATCAATTTTAACATCCTAAGGCAGCGAGCTGGCAGAATCGTTAGCACGCCGGGCAAAATGCTTTGCAGCATTTCGTCGGTCTTTACGTTCTGAGTTCAAATTCCGCTGAGGTCGACTTTACCATTCATCATTTTGTGATCGATAAAATAAGTACCAGTTGATCACTGGAGTCGATGTAATCAACGTATGCGTTCGTCCGAAATTGCTAGCCTTGTTCAAAATATGAAACCATTATTAATAACCTTACTATTCATGCCATTGCCCCATACCATACGGTCAGAGCGAATATGAGTTGTACCGGACTCGCTAAAATAGAATCCACATGATCCTCGAATCAGATTTTTACTGTCTTGGAGAAAAAAAGAACGCGTTGGTAATGTCGTTCTGGATACACTATATAGAAGACAGGAGGGTCGTGGCAAGAATAGATAAGATCATTTGGGTCTGACGAAGATGAGGATGATATCAATGTACGAATCTGACGAAGATGAGGATGATATCAATGTACGAATCATTATATGTAGAAGTATACATGTATGTATGTTTGTGCGTATATATACGCACAATTATATATATATATACATATATATATGCCTATAAATTATGTATATTTTCTTAGATACATCAATAACTAGACACACGCACAAATGTACACACACACAAACACATATATAACAAAAGAGGAAATAGAAATAGTTTGATATTATCTATTCTTCATTACACGTGTTTCATTTGCTAATAGGAATTACAAAGATTACTTGTCAGATAGACATGTAAGGAATTTACTATTAGCAAATGAAACACCTGTAATGGAGAATAAATAATATCAAAAAATATTTCCATTTTACTGTTTTGTTATTCAACCATTCTGCCAATAATATTTCCATAATTCTCAATTTCAAAGTGTGTTTTGATTAACAAACAGCAGTAATTATGGATACGTATTGATTATAAAATGGAATAAACAGATGTGCTTCAAGAGGAAACAACTAGGATTTACCCTATCTATCTATCTATCTATCTATCTATCTATCTATCTATCTATCTATCTATCTATCTATCTATCTATCTATCTATCTATGCTTTTTTCTTTATATATAGAACCGTATCCATTTATTCCTCCAACGAATTTAAGAAATAAGAATTTAATTTAGAAATTCTTTAAATAGA
>NC_069003.1:12636216-12636712 GCF_001194135.2 Octopus bimaculoides
ATATATAATACAAAGAATATATATACATGTATACACTCATATATGTACATACTTACATCTACATGTGTATATATATGCATATCAGGGTACAGGACGTTAGAACAATGAACTACAGACAACGGAACGAACACATAGGAAAACGGAAAGCCACTTGGAATATTCCTTCATCAGCTGTCTCTATTCTAACTAGACGTTTCGAAGATATATATATATATATATATATATATATATGAATTGTAAATGCAAAAACACAAAGGATTCTGCGGTACACGTGTTTCAAGCTTTATATCAGTGTATAATTGACAATACAAAGCTATCTTCAGCCGCAAAAGTATTTCTCTCCCCAAAAATTATATCACATCGGCGTTAAAGGAGGAAGAAAGGTGAGATATAAGGGGTGAGGTTCCTTTTGGTATTTTGCATTGTACTATACATTATATATATACACGCGCGCGTATATATATTTATGAAAGTTTGTGGCCTGGTGTTAAGGTAT
>NC_069003.1:12636812-12637112 GCF_001194135.2 Octopus bimaculoides
TAGTAGTAGTAGTAGTAGTAGTAGTAGTAGCAGTAGTAGTAGCAGTAGCAACAGTCGTAGTGGCGTTGATAGTACTGGCGGTGGTAGTACTGGCGGTGGTGCTGGTGGTTGTGATGGAGACGATGTCGATGATGCTGGTGGTAGTTATGTTGATCGTGATGCTGATAGTGATGTTAGAGGTGGTCTGGGTGGTAGTGGTCTGGGTGGTAGTGGTCTGGGTGGTAGTGGTCTGGGTGGTAGTGGTCTGGGTTGTAGTGGTCTGGGTGGTAGTGGTCTGGGTGGTAGTGGTGTTAGTGTTAC
>NC_069003.1:12637122-12637766 GCF_001194135.2 Octopus bimaculoides
GTGGTCTGGGTTGTAGTGGTCTGGGTGGTAGTGGTCTGGGTGGTAGTGGCCTGGGTTGTAGTGGTCTGGGTGGTAGTGGTCTGGGTGGTAGTGGTGTTAGTGTTACTATGATATCGAGGACAGTGGTGTTCGTGGTGATGGTGGTGGTGGTAGTGCAGGTGGTTCTAGTATTGTTGTGATCGTTTGTAGTTGTTGCTAAGTGCCAGGTCAAATTTGTTCTAGTAAATCCTATTATCAAAAGCGTTCCAGCCTTGACCACCACCTCCTTTTCACACTATGTAGGACTACATTATCCAATGCATCTCTTCATTTTCTTTTTTCAGACGGTGCATTGCTGTGGTTCTCAACCGAGGTTCATATGGCCCATATCGTCCATATGGGGTGTGGGGGTGTGGCTATATAGTCCTTAGGGTTACATATAGCCCTTGGGGGTCTATATGGTTCTTGGAGGTCCATAAAAGGTTTTGTCGTTAAAATTTATGTGTAATAAATTAGTTATACGGCTGTGTGGTAGGAAGCTTGCTCCACAACCACATGGTTCCGGATTCAGTCCTACTGCCTGGCACCATCGGCCAAAGCCTTATGAGGGAGTTTGGTAGATGAAATGTATATGTATAATATATATATATATATATATATATATA
>NC_069003.1:12638569-12640336 GCF_001194135.2 Octopus bimaculoides
TTTAATAAGGAAAAGCAATAGAAAACTCCAGCTAAGTCACAAATATTTACTCACAATCAACTTTTATTTCATGGTTTGCTTGTATTCAATGTGGACCGTATCAGTATATCAAAAGCAAGTTCATCATGGAACTAAATAAAAAATTTGCTTTGCTTGAGGCGATTCCATAGAAGGGAAATGGAAAAACTTCGATACGGCATTCAACCAGACAACCAAAGAAGTACTCAGTGGATCGCATTGATGTCGCCCGTGCTGCAGATGGTGGTCACATTGAACACTTGTAAGGCAGGAAATAAAAGTTGATTGTGAGTAAATACTTGTGACTCAGCTGGAGTCTTCTCTTGCTTTTCCTTACTAAAATATTGCGTAATGAAATTGGTTCATTCTTTTTGGAAAACCCTGTACTATGATGTTTTAAACATCGAATGAATTGCAGGGTCCATCTGAGAAAAGTAGGAACCAAAGGAGCCCATAAGTAAAACCTGATTGAGAAACACTAGTGTACAGTGATTTAAGAAGGGTTTGGTTGCTATTTCTTTCACATAACGCGACCACATAGGGGCTCCATTTTATTGACGCGTAATGGCTGTTGTTGCTGTTGTTGTTGAGCAGATTCATTCCATCCTTGACCACCCTGTCTTTGTATTTTCTAACACAGCATGCTACGACGGAATGTATCTTTTAAATGAAAGGGTGTTATGAGGATGATCTGGACGCTATTTCTAGCAAATTACGTGACCACATAGAGGTTTCTTATTTAACTCGGGGCTTGCAATAATGATGGAGATGTTTAATAGTTGCATAGTGTGTGTGTGTGTGTGTGTGTGAGAGAGAGAGAGAGAGAGAGTATGTATATGTGTGTGTCTATGTGTGTACGCATGTGTACGGTGTGAGTATGGGTGTGTGTGTGTCTGTGTGTGTGAATGTGTCTGTGTGTGTGCGTCTACATGTGTGTGTGTGCTGTGGATATATATATATGTGTGTATGTGTATGCATATATGTGAATGTGTCCTGTGTGTATGTTTATATATACATGTGTGTGTACGTGAGTGCTGTGTGAGTGTATGCCTTGCGTGTTGTGTGTGAGGGTATGTGTGTGTTGTGTGAGAGTGTATGTGAGCTGTGTATGCGGGTCTACGTATGTGTATGTGTGCCACATTTAAGCATGTGGTTGTGTGTATATGCGTGTATGCATATCTATGTATGCATCTATGTGTGTGTTTCCGTGTATATATATATATATGTTGTGTGTGTGTGTGTGTGTTCATGTGGTTGTATTTGTATGCGTGCGTGTGTGTTCGTGTAGTTGTGTCTGTGTGTGTGTATTTGAGTGTGAGTGTGTGTGTGTGTGTGTGTGTGTGCGTGCAGCTCCATTTGTAGACGGTGTCAGCCATACTATTATAAAACAAGTGAATCATATTCGACAGTTTATGTATTATAAATAGTAGCCACGGTTGTGTGTGTGTGTGTGTGTACTTGAGAGTTTGTGTGATTGTAACTGTGTTTAAGTGTGTATAACTGCGAGTTATTAAAAATCCTCATAAATACACACAGTCGGCGCAGGCGTGGTTGGGTGATAAGAACTTTGCTTCCCAACAATATGGTTTTGGGTTCAGTCCCACAGTGTGGCACATTGGACACATTGGAGGAGGAGGAGCATGAGGTCGATGTTGAGGAAATTCAAATGTGTCTTTATGATCCAGAAATGAAGCCTCCTCTTTCTATGGAACAGTGTCTCATACACACCTCTTCTCTAAGTCCTAAAAA
>NC_069003.1:12640346-12641739 GCF_001194135.2 Octopus bimaculoides
AACAGTGTCTCATACACACCTCTTCTCTAAGTCCTAAAAAATGTAAGAACCAGCGATCAGTAGAGAAAGTCGTGGGGACTGTCTTTTTGGATGACAAAGAGGATCATTCTGCTTGATTTTTCTGGAATATGGCTGTGCCATGATCATCAACACACTCAAGAAAGCTTAGAGAAGCCATTAGGAGGAAGAAACCAAACAAGAATCTGAAAGGCATCCATATTCATTCTGACAATCTCTGACCACAAAAATCTTTGGCAACAAACTAAGCAATCAACAAAATGGGTGGCTCGAAGGTCTCGAAAGTAAAATGTGCTAAAGTAAAATGTAAAGTTACGTTCTCGAATCATGCCAACCCATAAGGGCTGGTTTCCCGGTTTCCATGGCGTATAAATTCCCAGCATGGACGGGTCACCGGTCCGTCGCAGGATTACACATTTTTGCAATCTGAGTTGACTGGAGCAACGTGAAATGAAGTGCTTTGCTCAAGAACACCCGGTTCAAGAATAGAACCCACAATCTCACGATTAGGAATCCAACACCTTAACCACTAAGCCACACACCTCCACCACACCGTGCACCTATTCAAGCAACGCCGATTTGACGGAGAGAGTGAGCTTATGTGAACACAAACATTTGATCACTATCAGGTAAACCATCTGAGTTGATTGTTCACCAAGAAATTGCAAAAACCCTCATACGTCATCCAACGACGGGAGAGTCCATCACACACACACACACATACACACACACACACACACACACACACACACACACACACACACACAAATTTATCCATCCTTTGCCGAGTAAAATAAGATCAATCAATTAACAAAAAAACAAAACAAACTGTAATATCAATACTTAACGAGAGAGCGTCTAACTGGTGACACAACCTGTTTAAGAAATAGCAGCTAAGTCATGGACAGATTACTTCCTGTCATCTTGTTAAGGTAAGGAGCCATTTAATAAAGTAATCCTAAAAACGTTATAAAAAAAGAAATGAATGAAACACGAGATAAAAACACTATAGTCTCGGTTGGTATGGTTTTCCTCATAGGCCCCCACGGCTAGGAGTGGCCTGTGGTTAAACAGCGCCCTCACCGCCTCCGCCACCTCCTGCGTCAATGTAGTGTTGTCTAGAGTCATATGTTTTGTGACTCAAATGATTTTCTGCCCACCTCATTCATATCGCTAAAACCTTCCCTAGGTCTCAACCAATATACGCCCTTCGTGCTTCACTAGATATATGACACCCTTACACCCTCTTTCTCCTGCCTACCCTCATTCACACACGCACACGTACACACATACGCACACACTTACACGTACAGGCACACACATACACGTGTGTGTATATACTATGGACAAGTATATTATATATATATATATATAT
>NC_069003.1:12642336-12645432 GCF_001194135.2 Octopus bimaculoides
ATATATATATATATATATACATATATACATATACATGTATAGATATAAATATATATATATATGGATATAGATATACATATAGATATTTATTTGTGTGTGTTTGTCTATCATATAGCACATATTTATGTTTATACACGCATACTTACACACTCTTACAAAACACATACACACACACACACTACGGTCTTGGTGTGTTAACGTCCAGGTCGGCTAGCGGTTCAGCAAAAGAGACTGATAGAATAATTACCAGACTGAAAAGAATAAGAACTGGGATCGAATCGTTCGACTAAAATTCTTGAAGGAGGTGCCCCAGCATGGGCAATAATAAATAACAATGATAAATAAAAAATATCGGAGGCAGAAGAATATCATCCTAGAAGTGTTTTTAAACGCAATACCTCCATTAAAGATATTTGAGGACTAATACCACTGTAAATATACATTTGGTGATTGACATAAAGTACGAAGGTCGGCTGAAATGTTAATAGGCTGACCAAAATACTCTCATGCAATGAAACCAATGAGGTTTATTTTTAAACATAGCCCCCTCCACACCACCACCACTCTTTGCGGTCCACACGATTCTACCATCAGTGTTGCTGTGCTTGGATCCCGTTTGTGAAAAGGCTTTCATCCTGTTCGTCGAAAAAGTCAACAAACAGCAGATATGACGTCTGCATCATTGCGACATTGGTTCCCAGCAACGTAATTTTTTCATGTTGAAGGAACAAATGATAATGAAGTGGAGGCAGAATCTGAAGCATAGGGACGGCTAATCAATGATAAACAGAAAGTTATTTTAATCTAATACAGCATCTGTTGCTTATTAGGAATTTTATTCAGCCGGGCGGCTCTTCGCAAAATCAGTGAGTGTTCATTCACAGTTACCCTTTATCGATGGCGACAGATATCGTCTTAGCATGCGGTTGGGTGTGAGCACGTGCTACTGAAAACGCTTACTTAGGCCGAAATGCTGCATCTGGCATTCACGCTGCTGGTGCTATTACGATTTTCATTTGACTCATATATATATATATATATATATATATATATATATATATTCATTTATTCTTTTATTTGTTTCAGTTAAATGACTACGTCTATGCTGGAGCGCCGCCTTTAAAGGTTTTAGGCGAACAAATCGACGCTAGAACTTATGCTTTTAAAGCCTAGTACTTATTCTATCAGTCACTTTTACCGAACCGCTAGGTTGCGTAGACGTACACTGAGCGGCACCAGTTGTTAAGACATCGTGGGGGACAGACACAAAGACACACACACACACGCACGCACACACACACACGCACACACACACACACACACACACACACATGTATATAAATATATATATATATATACACAAATATATATACAACGGGCTTCTTTCAGTTTCGGTCCACCAAATCCACTCACAAACGTTTTGTCGGACCGAAGCTATAGTAGAAGACACTTGCCCAAGGTGCCATGCAGTGGGACTGAACCTGAAACCATGTGGTTGGGAAGTAAGCTTCTTACCATACATTTATATTTATACGTATGTATGCATGTAAGCATGGATCTATCTATCTATCTATCTATCTATCTATCTATCTATCTATCTATCTAAGAGATCTTATACCGGTAAATTTGCAGTAAATTTGCTTTCTGTAATATTTTTACATTAAATACGACACAAATGACTTATTCTACTCTTATATTCATTCCCTCTACTCTGCACACATAAAATTTTGACCTTATTTGCTTGCATGGCTACATTACTAAAATCTTTAAAGGAGAATAAATGTGCTTTTAACGTATTTTAAAAGCTGTTTGACTACTGACTCTTACCTTTTTTTTTATAAGCTTGATTAAATTTTGAAATTATACAAGAGATTCCTGTAAGTTTTCGAATTGAAGACGTTGCTTGTATGTAAGTTGATAGTATCTTTCGGAAAGAAAAACGTTATCCCTTCCATTCTTAATACACCTTGCGTTTTCGTTATTAGATATTTAGTGTACAATTTTTGGGTAGTGTTGCTTATCTTTTATCCTTTATCTTCTCAATCGTTAGACTGCGGCCTTGCTGGTACACCGACTTGAAGGGTTTAGTCGAATAAATCGACCTCTTTTTAGACCTGGTACTTACTCTGCCGGGTGCATTTGTTGAACCGCTATGTTACGGGGGCCTGAACAAACCAATGCAAGTTGTCGAACTGCAATGTTCATAAACGCACACACACTCCATTCATACATACATACATACTTACATACTACATTCATACACACACACGCACGCACGTATGTCTCTGTGTGTGTGCATTGGAGTGGCTTTGAGGTAAGAAGCTTGCTTCCCGACCAAATGGTTTCAGGTTTAGTCCCACTCCGTGGCACTTTGGGCAAGTGTCTTCAACTATAGTCCCGGGCCGACCAGAGCCTTGTGAGTGGATTTGGTTGACGGAAACTAAAAGAAGCCCGTCGTGTATATATTCGAATGCGCGTGTGTGTGTATGCGCACGCGTGTTTTTGTCCTCATCTACCAGTTGACAATCAGTGTTGGTTCCTTTTCGTTTCCGTAACTTAGCGGTTCGGCATGAAGAGGCTGACAGAATATGTGCCAGGATAAAAAAACAAAAAAAAAAAAAACTACAATACAGGAGTCGCTTTGTTCGACAAACAGCTGAAACAAGTAAAAGTTAAAAACGTTGATGATTATGATAAATTTATGATAGCTTCTGATGGTGATGATAGATTGAAGGATATGGTTTTTAGAGAATATACGGAAGAATCTCGTATAAAAATAGAGATTCAACAGAGCTGTGAATGTAATGAAATATATTTTGCCTTTTATCTTTTACATGTTTCAGTCATGAAACTGCGCCCATACTGGGGCACCACCTTCAAGAATTTTTAGTCGAATGGATCGATCTCAGTACTTTTTATTATTTTTTAAAGCCTGGTATTTATTCTGTGGATCTCTTTTGTCGAAGCTCTAAGTTACGAGAACGTAAACATACCAGCACCCGGCAGGGGCGATGCTTGTGTGTGTGTGTGTGTGTGTGTGTGTGTGTGTGTGTGCGCGCGAAAAGAAAACACACGACTCGCTTGGAGTGAATTTAC
>NC_069003.1:12645442-12645864 GCF_001194135.2 Octopus bimaculoides
ATCAGTGTATTCACACACGTACACATACACATAGAAATACCCATACGCATACACACACACACACACACACACAGATGTAAACATATACACGCACATACACACGTACACACAAGCATAAATATACACGCGTACATAGAAGATACATGCCCAAAGTGCCATGCAGTGGGACTGAACCCAGAACCACGTGGTTTTGGAGCAAACTTGTTATCACACAGCCACACCGACGCCTACAACATATTCAACAGTTGTACGTGATTTTCAAACTCTCGCTTCCTGCGTTTGTCGTTCTCACCAGTTTCGTGGTCGCAGACGACGGTTGTGACGTTGCGCTTTCTCTTCTGGTAAAACCATCTTCAAAACGTATAGGCAGGGGCGATGCTTGTGTGTGTGTGTGTGTGTGTGTGTGTGTGTGTGTGTGTGTG
>NC_069003.1:12645916-12646556 GCF_001194135.2 Octopus bimaculoides
AGGAGATATCAGTGTATTCACACACGTACACATACACATAGAAATACCCATACGCATACACACACACACACACACAGATGTAAACATATACACGCACATACACACGTACACACAAGCATAAATATACACGCGTACACAAACATAGACATACAGACACACACACACGCATAAGCATACACGTACACACACTTATTAGCATACGCACGTACACACACATAAGCATACGCACATAAACATACACACCAAGCATACACACACATAAAACGTGTACATCTCGATCTTATTCATACACACGCAAACAGGTGTATGTGTGTGTGTGTCTGTCCGTGTACGTATGTAAGTGTATATACGTATCTTTGATTGTGTGTGCGTATGAGTATTATATTTTTATATACACATACACCTGCGTGTAGATGTGTCCAGGTGTGTCTATATGAGTGGAAATAATTGAAATAAACAACAATCTAATAACATATATACATGTATATCAATCTTTTGAATTGAATGTAAACAGGTCTGGGTTTTTTTTGTTTTTGTTTTAAATCTCTTCAGGATTTTGACGACATTGCTATTAAAGTAAGGCATTATTGCAACAACAAGAACTACTACTACTACTACTACTACTACTACTACTACTACT
>NC_069003.1:12646566-12646839 GCF_001194135.2 Octopus bimaculoides
CGCGCGAAAAGAAAACACACGACTCGCTTGGAGTGAATTTACGGAGGAGATATCAGTGTATTCACACACGTACACATACACATAGAAATACCCATACGCATACACACACACACACACACAGATGTAAACATATACACGCACATACACACGTACACACAAGCATAAATATACACGCGTACACAAACATAGACATACAGACACACACACACGCATAAGCATACACGTACACACACTTATTAGCATACGCACGTACACACACATAAGCATACGCAC
>NC_069003.1:12647796-12648611 GCF_001194135.2 Octopus bimaculoides
GAGGATTACGAAGAAGAAAGAGGCTGCGTTGAAGACAAACATTTTGCTTGAAAAACATTTGTTATCCATTTTTAAATAACAAATAATATCGAAATTGATTGTTTGCAAACAACAATAACATCACCACCACCACCACCACCACCATCAATAATAATAATAATAATAATAATAATAATAATAATAATAATGATATTTTTCTCTATTTTGTCCGACATAAACAGAAGGTCAGAAATGTTTGGAGTAAACGGGTGCAATTGATTCTGTCCATCTCAACAATTTGATCAGGGATTATTGATAATTTGATTATCGATCTCCCGGCGGCGGCAAGATTAAAGAACAAAACAGAGACATCGGACGACATTTAAGGTTAAGAAGGGAATGGACGCTCGAGCAAGTCTGTCAACTTACAGTCCTTCAAGTAAGGAAGTAAATAAATAAATAAGTAAATAAATAAATAAATAAATAAATAAATGGTGGTTTCTGAATTAGGCACAAGGCCAGCAATTTTGAAGGGAGGGGTAAGTCGATGCCATCGACCCCAGCACTTGTCTGGTACTTTATTTTATCGGCCCCCGGAGATATGAAAAGCAGAGTGATCCAGGTAGAATTTTGAAGTCAAAACGTAAACCTTTAGAAGGAATATCACTAGGTATTTTGTCTGATGCTCTAACGACCCTTTCAATCTATTGTCTTTGTCACCAAGGCGATGGATGTAAGGGGATGTTACTGCGACAGTTTACGAAAAGTTATCGGAGGAGGTGTGGCGGAGGGAGTGTTACGTGGAAATCGGACGAAGGGAAACTGATGTGAGGAGT
>NC_069003.1:12649565-12653253 GCF_001194135.2 Octopus bimaculoides
CAAATGACTGAAACAAGTAAAAGAGTAAAAGAGTAAAAGAGTATATTATACAAACTCCACTAGGAACCAATCAAGGAACAAATCGGGAGTGTCTGTAACAAGATTCATCACATCTGGCAATCAAATATGCCAATGGTCTGCAGTCTTCAAAGCATATGTAAAGAGTATGGCCCACTATGGAGCCGAAATCTGGGTCATGCAGCTGCTTCAAGGCCACCTTGATGCTACTTACACCAGGTTTCTTATGAGGGCTCAAAACAGCTCATAACGTGAGCATAAGATCCCTCAAAAAGGTCATCTATGGACACAGTGTCCCTACCTCTATTTGATGGTGTTCGACGTAGACTAAATTTTGCTGACCACTTATACCGTGCTGAATAGTAGACAATATCAGATGGTATATTTTGGAGGCGACGAGCCGGTAGAATCGTTACCGCGCCGGTCAAAAATGATTGGCAGCATTTCTTCCGGCTTCACGTTCAGATTAGGATCTGAAAATCGAATATTTCATTAGCAACTGAGTGGCTGCCTATAACTACTCACGGAAACCTTACATTCCCAGAATCTATTATTGCGGGTTTCACTAAGGCGGCGAGCTGGCAGAATCGTTAACATGTCAGGCAAAATGCTTAACGGCATTTTGTCCGTCTTTACGTCCTGGGTTCAAATGTCACCGAGGTCTACTTTTCCTTTCATCCATTTGGGATCGATAAAATAAGTACCAGTTTTGCGCTGGGGTAGATGTAATCAATTAGCCCCCTCCGTATTAGGCAACCGTAATGACTGAAAATGCTTAACAACTTGTTAAACAATCACTTGAAACGTGCGTATTAAACGCATTCGAAATATCAATAATTGAATTTTGTTATTATTCAAACGCACGAGCACGCACAGAAAGACAGACAGACAGACAGACAGACACACTCAGACACATATGCGCGTGCACACACAGGGATTACTCCATCTGGACAAAAGATTGCCACCTCCTTGTCCTTCCTCGCTGTCAATAGCATTTCTGATTTTCCACCCATGACCTCTCAAATAACTGTTTAGTCTTGATGAATATCTGCAAGGTTTGGAGCATAGGCGACAGACGAAAGCTATAACTTACTGTGCGCTTCCAGACGGGTTAGGTCTGTACGGGTCGCCACTTTTCCATTGCCATAGGACTTTCAGTGGATTGAATGTCATCATAAAGGTTACCATAAAAAGACATCTGTACATCATTGAACTACAGTGATAAATGCATGTACAACACGAGTGCAACTCTCTGAGTCTCCATGATTTGTACTTGGCGGAAACCGAAGCGAGATTACCAGTAGTCACGTGAAATTTCAGGTTTTACATCGGTGACCCTTTCCTAGAAGAATACTGTGACAAGAATTAGGGACCCCTTACTCCTAGTGGTTGTAACTTACTGTGCTTCCGAGTGGTTAGATTTGTACAGGTCGCCACTTTAACATTACCATACGACTTTCAGTAGAGGGAATGACGAATAAGGTTACCATATAGAGACATCTGTACAGCATTGAAGGACCCCCACCCCATCGGTCCTGAATGACCATTAGATTGCACCTAGAAAGTTCTCTTCCGAGGCACAAGTCCGGGAAAAATTGTTTATGGAATACCAGCAGTCTTCCATGCATACCAGCTTCCCCTCTTCACGTCACCAATGTTATCCAAGGAGAAGGTGGTAAGCTGGCAGAATCATTAGCATGCCAGGCGAAATGCTTAGCGGTATTTCGTTTGCCGTTACGTTCTGAGTTCAGATTCCGCCGAGGTCGACTTTGCCTTTCATCCTCTCGGAGTCGATTAAATAAATACCAGTCATGCACTGGGTCGATGTAATCGATTTAACCCCTTTGTCTGTCCTTGTTTATCCCCTCTATGTTTAGCTCCTTGTGGGCAATAAAGACATAGGAAACGTTTGCACGCCAGGCGAAATGCTTAGCGATATTTCGTCTGCCGTTACGTTCTGAGTTCAAATTCCGCCGAGGTCGACTTTGCCTTTCATCCTTTCGGGGTCGATAAATTAAGTACCAGTTACGCACTGGGGTTGATGTAATCGACTTAATCCGTTTGTCTGTTCTTGTTTGTCCCCTCTATGTTTAGCCCCCTGTGGGCAATAAAGACATAGATGTTATCCAAGGGAGAGACAAAGGCTGACACACCTTGGCACCTGTGACACCGCGACTCATATCTACAGCTGAGTGAACTGGAGCAACGAGAAATAAAGCGTCTTGCTCGAGAACAACCACACACAGCCCAGTCCAGGAATCGAACTCACTACCTCATGATTGTGAACCCGACGCTGTAACCACTGAGCCATGCACCTTCGCTACATCATTGAATTACAGTGATAAATGCTTGCACAACACGAAAACCACTTTGTAATTAGTAGCTAGTGACAGACCGAAGCGAGATTCTCAATAACCATGTGAAATTCAAGGTTTTACGTCAGTGTCTCACTACTAGAAGAAAACCGTGACAATAATTAGGAGTTCTTCATTCCCGGTGGGTTTCTTTTATTTGATTGCTAATTAAACCATACCTGGGACCTCGCAAGTGCTGCTACTCCAGGTAAGAGTTGACCCGGGAATAATAACGGCTATGAAGTGGGGTATGAACTGTAACTTCTAAGTACTTAAGTGTTTCTCTTCTAACACGTTTATCTCAGTATTTAAATCATATTTTAAATTCGCACTTTTAATAAAATAAAACCCTTCTTAGATTTCGGGTCCTTCATCTAATCCTTAATTAACTGCTTTCATAATGCAGGTGAATGCAGGTATGGATTTTGATAGACCAACTAGCATACACACACACACACACTCAAATGCACATGCCTGTTTATGTATGTGAGTATGTGTGTGTGTGTGTGTGTGGATGTGTGTGTTTTGTATGTGTGAGTGGGTCGGTTAGGGTTTGTCGTCATAAATCCTATGACATTAGGATAATGACAAGAAAGGAGGGAGTAGTACCATAGAAGAAGAAGAAGAAGAAAAAAGAAGAAGAAGAAGAAGAAGAAGCTACTAGTACAACCAGAAGAGATCATAAACCATAATAGCTGTCAAGACTGGGCGGAAACCTTCATACAATATTTTTATTTTTTTTCGTTCGTTCTGCTCAGCTCAGACTAAACAAATAAACATTAAATAAACGCCCAAAAGCCAGTGAAATGATGATAGCTTTGATTATGGACGGGATATTTTACCTTTTCTTTACCACTAACAATAGGTATCGTGTAACGAGCCACGGAAGGAACGTCTAACGTCTATATTATATCAAGGGCGGGCAAACGCCGACGCTAAACCCGCACCTCTTTATATTTCGGTTCGCATTCAAGTCTGAAACCGTTAGCCGTAACAACAACAAAAAGGAAAAAAAAAAAAAAAAAGAAAAAAAACCGAAAAGGTTTGTCTTAATAAACCAGTCAGCAACTTTTGTGTAGAACAATGAAAAAATGAAATGGCAGATTTGTTAAAGCGGTTGGACAAAATGTTTAGCGGTAGTTCATCCGTCTTTACACTCCGAGTTCAAATTCCGCCGAGGTCAACTTTGCCTTTCATCCTTTTTGGGATCGATATAATAAGTACCAGTTAATCGCTGTGGTCGATGTAATCGACTACACTTCCTCGTCGCCAAAATTACCGGCCTTGTACCAAAATTTGAAACAAAATTAAATACG
>NC_069003.1:12653263-12655998 GCF_001194135.2 Octopus bimaculoides
ACACTCCGAGTTCAAATTCCGCCGAGGTCAACTTTGCCTTTCATCCTTTTTGGGATCGATATAATAAGTACCAGTTAATCGCTGTGGTCGATGTAATCGACTACACTTCCTCGTCGCCAAAATTACCGGCCTTGTACCAAAATTTGAAACAAAATTAAATACGCGGTGTATTTAATATAATATACTTGTTTGTATGTATTCATTACAAACAAGTATGAAATAAAATACATCACACATACATACATATATATATATATTTCACCATGCTGGACCGCTGAAATCTACAAGTATTTTTCATTCTCTCTCTGTTTATTTTCTCTTATTCCTTTCTGTTGAGGAGCGTAGGCTCGAAATGTAAAAGACCTTTTCATTTTCCCAAGCATCAAACTAATACACTTGCTTGTTGCTCATATACATACACTTCGTTTTTGCATCTGGTTTGCAAGATTCTTCATGTGAATTCGTGTGTTGAAACTAATTTCATTGTGTCTGGAGAGAGTCATACTGCCTTAATATCTAACACACCCACTAGTTCAATTTCCACTCATTTATTATTTATATTTTTTCTTTTTTTTTCCAAAATTTTCGTTGCTTTTGCAATCTTGCCAATAGATGTTGACTCTGTCCGTTATCGGAACTGCGTTCCTTTTGTTTGTTTGTACGCAAGTGTGTGCACCAGTGTGCATGCGTGCTTGTGTATGCACATATGTATGTATGTGCTTGTCTGTCTGTACGTATTACCTGTGTACCTATCTATCTATTTACCTATGTACCTATGTATCTATGTATCCATTTACCTATTTAGTTGGCTGATATGCTCCGTACACTAAACACATAAAAACATTAAAATGTAATGGTATATCTTTTTTCTACCTTCGACGAGATTCAACTTTATAATGATTTAACTATTTTAATTAATTTTCAAAGTTCGAATCGAAACAGCTTTCAGAGATTATATCTATTTTTGTAATTAATAAATATAATTATAAATTGATTTAGCTCTATTTTCTTATTTTTCTTAAATAAATATAAACCTCGGTTTATTTAATTACCTATTTTTGAATATTAAATCTAATATCCAAAATAAATAATTGATAAGAAACCACTAAATTCATTGGATATTATTATTCCTTAATGAGGCTGCTTATTTAACCTCTAATTGAACTTTATATATATATATATATATATATATATATTTGCCTACTTAACAGCCTACAGGAAAATGTACTTGTGTATGTATATTATATAGGTATGAAGGTATTTCCTATTTAGTACGGGAACGTTTCATTTATTAGGACGTACTCCTGCATTTGTTTGAGTAATGGGTCCTTCGGGTGATTGGATAAAATGCGGATGTCAAGTCGGCTCAGTGTCCCTCCATGTTGGTCTTTGGCGTGTTGGCAGAGTATGGAGGACTGTTTTCTGTCATCATATTGCCTCAAGTCTCCATTTATTCTCTCCGCAATGCTTCTAGATATATGCCGTATTCTTGTTCTTACAAGCACCCTCTATGCACCTTATGCTGTACACTATATTTCTAGTTCTACAGTTAATGCCAAGGTTAATCTTACATACCACTCAGTTCTCATTAGCGCATGTGGTATTTTCGAAGGGGTACGTCCTACAGAAATGCGTTCTAATGGAGCTCTCTGGCTTTTCAACGATCTTAATATTAAGTTTGATCTCATTCAGAGCTTTCCTAAATCTATGAGCTAGTTCCCCATGGGGTGTGGCCTCTACAAACATCACTCCTTAATATTTGCCAGCCTTGTTCCATGTGCTCACTGTGTTTGCTTAGTCACAAATTCTTTGTATACTATTCCTGTCTTTACCTCTGTATCTCGAGTACCACTGGCTTCATTACATATAATGTTATCTAACTTCTTTCCAGCTCCCTTGTATACACGAATCCTATTTTTCTGGTCATATCCTCAGAATTGCATGCGGCGCATGAAGTTCTTTACATGTTTCCTTGTTTCATAGGGTTCGCATAGGAGGGACACGGTTATTCATTATCTTAAGTCTGCCATCACTATGTTAATTTTCGTACTGTGTGACAAAACTGAGTTCTTGTAAACAACCTATTTAGAAGCTACGGGTTTCATGTAATAAAAGTGGAAGAGCTGCACTCTGTTGCTTACAGTCTCTAACCAAAGTTCAGTATCAAGGACAGGTGTGTGCAATTATATAGGTGTGTGCAATTATGTTTAGCATGTTCGTGGACATTCGGACGTGGAAAATTCTTTTGCTGCAGAAATTGTGAAACTCGCTTGTGAGTGACGTCCAAGCACTTTTCCTTTATAATTCGCTCTTATATGGAATCTTGTCATCACATTTGAACTGGTGTCGCCGCCGTTGGTCTTTCTTTTCTTGATCAAGTTCAAAAGCAAGATTTTTTCTAACAGCATTTGTCTTCCTTTTGGAAATTTCAACCCTTGTCACATTACCAGGAAATATCTCCTTTGTCTCTATCCTATATATATACTACAATGGACGTTGTTTTCGTCTTGTACTGGTTTAAGTCATTGGATAGCAGCCATGCAGGAGTACCACCTTGAAGAGTTGTAGTCAAAACAAATCGCCTGCAACACTTATCTTTTTTAAAGTATGCTACTTATTCCATTGGTATCTATGATGTGCCGTTAAGTTGGGGGGACGTAAACAAACCAACACCGGTTGTCAAACATTGGCGTTTCACACACACACACACACACACACACACACACACAAACACA
>NC_069003.1:12656008-12664481 GCF_001194135.2 Octopus bimaculoides
GTTTCACACACACACACACACACACACACACACACACAAACACACACACACACACACACATACACACACACACACACACACGCACACACATATACACAACAGGCTTCTTTCTGTTTCTGTTTACTAAATCAACTTACAAGACTATGGCCGACCCGGGGTTATAGCAGAAGACAATTGCCGAAGGTGCCACGCAGGGGGACTAAATCGGAAGCCTTGTGGTCAGGGAGGAAACTTCTCACTATACGGCCACGTCTACGCGCAAATCACAGCTACGCCAAAGAAACTATTTTCTCTTCTGTCTCGTCTTAAGGTTTACTAATTGTGTGAATCGCCTCACCCTCAATTCTCATTCCTTTCAATGTTGAAAACGTCATTCCGCCGTTATTTAAGATGTGTTAGATTCTTTCTTCGGGCATTTGTCGTATTCTTGCTTCCGGTTTCTCAGATTAAAACCATCTTAATTCTTTGAAATCTTACGGTGTCCATGTATGGATTCTTTGAGCAGCAGTGCGAACCTACCTGACCTACTTGTTAGGATATGGCATTCACGATCACAAGATCATGGTTTAGATTCCTTGATGGGCGGTGCATTGCGTCCTTGAGCAAAATACTTCATTTTACGTTGCTCCAATCTACTAAGCCCTAAATGAGCAGCCTTACAACAAACTGGTGACCCATTCAAAGGGGATGTTGTGATCTCGGTCACTTATACGCCATAGAAACTGGGTAATCGGTTCTATGAATCCTGGGACCTGAACACAGTCATGTCCAGAACAACTTCTCATTGGATCTTTTAAAAAATTCTTTTATTTCCCCACCCCTCAAAAAACAGAAAATTGTTTCCTGAGGCCTGTTTCGTTGATAGTTGCACGACATCTTCATGCGAATGATTTTTAAAATACTCCAAAGGGGGTCTTTATTCTTTACGCTGAGTGGTCATGGATCATAGGTTCGCTGGATCTGAGGTGGCCAAGGGTTAAAATACAACATAAACACTGCTAGCATCACCATTAGCGTGACCGCCACCGCCACCGCCAGCAATACAAACACTATCATCACCACGAACATCGCCAGCAGCAGCACCGCCGGGGAGGTCTTAGCAGTTGTGTAGGCCCCCGTGCAAATCACTGCACTGGACACTATAATATTTGCTTACTGAGAGCAAGCCACAGCACATATAAATTGGGCCCCCGGGCCCATGAGATCTTCTGGGCAACTGACCAATGAAGACGTCACTGACCATCATCACCACCACCGCCAACAACAACAATATCATCATCACTGCAACCACCACAATTATCATAACAAGCATCATCATCACCAGAAATACCACCACCACCGCCACCACCACCACCACCACCACCATACCAGGTGCTGTAGCTGGTACAGCGAAAAGACGGACTGACGTTAAGTCTTCACATTTCAGAGTACGTAGTTTGGTGTTGATCGATTTACATTTTGAAAGGAGTCGATAAATAAAATATCGATGAGGTATATTATTGGAAAGATACTACGACAGCCATTGTCTACAGCCATGTCAATAATTTCCGACATCAAAATATTATTGAGTCTATCCAGACGATAACGACTGGAGTTCACAACCGAGTTCATACCGCCCAGACAGTCCGTCTATTAACTCCCCAAACACTTTACACACGTTGTCTATATACTTAATATATACACACTGTGTCTATCCAGTTAACATCTACACACAGTGTCTATTTACCTAACATCTACTCAGTCGGTCTGTCCATCCATCTGTTTCTTTCTTTCTTTCTTTCTTCCTTTCTTTCTTTCTTTCTCCCTCTCTCTCTCTCACACACTCTCTCTCTCTCTCTCTCTCTCTCTCTCTCTCTCTCTATCTATCTGTCTGTCCGTCTGTCTGTCTGTTTATCTGCCTGTCTATGTTTATCTGTCTGTCTGTCCGCCTCTCTCTCTCTCTCCCTCTCTCCGTCTATCTATCTATCTATCTATCTATCTATCTATCTATCTATCGCCAATCAACATCTACACGCTCTCTATCCTGTCAACGTCTACACATTATCCAGTGAACATTGACAGTGTCTCTACGCTAACTAAATAGATAGTCAACATCTACACACTGTGTGTGTGTCTATTCACTCAACTCTGCGTATAGTCTCTTATCTATCCAGTCAACATCAATACACTTTTCATACAGTCTATATCTACACCAGAGGTTCTCAACCATTTTTTTTTATCTATGGACCCCTTCCATTACTATCTTATTCCGGTGGACACCCATAACCATTCGTTGTTTAAATCTAACTTTATAGAAACTTCTTTCAAAATTCCTATTTTGTTTTTCACACGTTCACTTGTGTAGGTTGAACTATGTAAAATGTTAGAGAAAGAATCCTAGTTGTTTCTTGTTATATACACCAATACACGCATCTAAAGCAAAATTAGTTCAGGAGCCCTTAACATATTATTGTGGTTCCCCAATTTCTTATTTTGTTGTGTGGACCCCAAAACTCTTATATGGACCCTCAGGGTCCTTATAGACCCCGGTTGAGAAGCACTGATCTATATAAAGTGAGTAGCTATCTACTTAACGTCTAAACAGTTTGTCTATTCTCTCCAGTCAACATCTACGCATTGTGTCTCTGTCTATCTATTCCAGTGCTCCGCAACCTTTTTTCACTTATATTCTTTTCAAAATTCGGCGGCACACCTGAACTAAAAACTATAACTAAAGTATAGGAAAACAAATTATATTCAGGTTACACTGCGGTATACTCAGCATCGTCTCGTGACACACCAGTGTGCCGCGGTATACTGGTTGTGGAACACTGATCTATTCATTCAACCTAGCCGCACTGTGCCTATCCAGTCATAATCTACAATCTACAGTCTGTGTGTATCTACATTTAAATCTTTACTGTCAATTTATGATTCTATTCTTTTACCAATCTTAGTCGGTGAACTGCGGCCATGCTGGAGTCACGAGTTCAAATAGCTTTGTTATTGTTGTTTTGTGTGTTTTCTTGTTGTTGTTGTTAGGCCATCATATTGATTCTAATTCATATTTCCAGCTGATTCTTATTTTATCGATCATTGGTTTTACCAAACCGCTGATTATGGGGCAAAAGGACACTGCATAAACAACACTTGGTTTTAGATTCGTTGATGAGGGATCTCTGTCGGTTTCGACGATGACTATTCAGTTGTTAGTTCTACGGAATTTCCTGCGCATTGAATTGACATGTATGTGGCTGAGCACTCCACTGACTACAAGGTGTGTGACCAGGCTGCACTTTCTGAATTACAGCTACAATCAAGTTTCAGTTATACAATATGGGTCGACCTGCGACTAGCGAAAATAACATTTGTCTAAGATGCCATGCTGTGGGATCGAACTTGGATCGTGGGACCGTAATTGCAAAACGAACATCTGTACCTACTAGTCCGGTTTAAACACACGCACACATATACGTGAGTGTGTGTGTCTTGGTACCAGGCGATGCCCAGCCACGTAGTAATCATGTATAGATTTCAGAACAGGTTCCAAATTTTCTTTTGTTACCATATTTCTGTAGATATACACCCATTTCGTCTCAATTAATTTCAAACATATTGAAGAATTTAATAAAATAATTGTGTCATCGTTATTCTGATGTTTAGAACATAAACTACCATGAAATTTTGGTAAAAAGTTTTAATTTAGATCACTTTAAAAAAGAAAGTTTGTATCCTAGAACCAGTGGGAAATTTCACATGGATTATAAAACACAGACTGATAGAATCATACAATATCTTACCCTTTTTTAACCATATTTCTGTTGAAATACACTGTCTTTGTTTCAATTAATTTTGAAAATAATGAAATATTTAGTAAAATAACCTTTCCATCGTTAATCAGGTATTTGGAACATAAATTAACATCGAACTTAAAATGGAGGCATTGTTAAAACACGGAATACTGCGATATTAGCCAAGAGATATGCTCTCATATAGGCGTTTGGTGTTCTAACAAGATATCCACGTTAAGTTGGATATACAGATTATCTTTTGGTAATAATATTGTTTCCGTTGCTGATAGTTAATAAACTAACATGAAAATTTGAAGGATGGTTTTAATTTAGATCAGTTTAAAACAGGTTGTTTGTACCACAGACTGAACCAAGGAATGGTCTCTGGTGAGTTACAGAACACAGAGACTAATGAGTCATAAAATGTTCAACACGTTTGTTACCATATTCCTGTTGAAAACACTGCCTTTGTCTTAATTAATTTTGAAAATAATGAAGAATTTATTAAAACAATTTTGTCATTATTTAACCTTGTGATTGGAGCATAAATTGATTTCAAATTTTGGCACAAGACCCAACAATACTGGGGGATGGGGTAAGACGAAGACATCGACCCCAGTACTTGACAGGCACTTATTTTATAGATTCCGAAAGGATGAAAGACAATGTCGACTCAGGTGACATTTGAGAAGACAGGCGAAATGCCGCTAAACATTCTGCCCGGTGTGTTAACGATTCTGTCAGCACGCCGCCTGTTTGGAACATAAATTGGTTTCAAATTCTACCACAAGGACAGCAAGTTCGGGGAAGAGGATAATCCGATAACATCGACCCCAATTCTCAACCGGTACCTATTTCATCGACCCCGAAAGACTGAAAGGTAAAGTCAACCTCGGCGGAATTTGAACTCAGAACGTAAAGTCGGACAAAATGCCGCTAAGTGTTTTGCACGACGTGCTACCAATTCTACCAGCTCGCCGCCTGTTTGGAACATGAATTAATACGAAATTTTGATGGGAAATATTAACTTGGATAACTTCAAAACAGGAAATTTGTACCATAGAAGTAGAAATGCTCTCTGAGGGACTGCAATCAAAAGGGGTTAACGAAACAGGATTTCTGAATATTTTTCGTTGAAGTATCCATGGGGGGATTTTCTTCTTAAGTTAAAGACTCACCTCCAAAGCAATGGACTTAACATTCTTGATCTTACTCTGTTGCTATGATGAAGCGATTATCACGGTTTCAAGCCTCCTGAAGTACCAACATAAAAGTGACATCTGACGTTGTGGTGCTATGATGCAGCGACTATCAGGGTTTCGAACCTCATAAAAAGCCAACAGGAAACCGAAATCTTAATCTATGGTGCTATAATGAAGGGATTATCAGGTTTTCGAACCACATGAAGTGCTAAAATAAAACTGAAATATTTCTCTATGGTCATATTCTGAAGCAATTATCAGGGTTTCGAACCACATGAAGTACCATCATGAAACCGAAATCTTACATTGTCGTGCTATGATGAAGCAATTTTCGGGGCTTTGAACCTCATTAAGTACAAACGTAAAACCGAAATCTTAATCTGAGGTGCCATGGTGAAGCGACTATCGGGGTTTCCAACAACTTGAGGTGTCGACATGTTGTCCTATTATGAAGTGATTATCAGGGTTTCGAACCTCATGAAGCACCAACATAAAGCCAAAATCTGACTGTGGTTCTGTGATGAAACGATTATCAAGGTTTCGAACCTCATGAAGTACCATCATAAAACCGAAATCATACTCTGTTATAATATAAGGAAGCGATTATCAGGGTTTCGAGCCTCATGAAGTACCAACATAAAGCCAGAATATTATTCTGTGGTGCCATGATGAAGCGATTATCAGGGTTTCGACCTTCAAGGGGAACCAACATAAAACCTAAATCTCTCACTGTTTTGCTATGATAAAGTGATATTCAGAGTTTCAGTCCTCATGAAAGTAACATATAACCGAAACCTTCCCCTATGGTACTCTAATGAAGGGATTATCCAGCTTTCGAACTCATGAACTACCAACATAAAACCGAAATCTGACTCTGTGGTGCTATGGCGAAGGCACTATCAAGGTTTCAAACCTCATGAATTACGAATATAAAACCGAAATCTTAATCTGTGGTGGGATAAAGAAGTGATTATCATGGTTTCAAACCTAATGAAGTACCAACAAAATACCGAAATTCTCCTCTGTGGTGCTATGATGAAGCGATTATCAGGGTTTCGAACCTCACGAAAGGCCCACATGAAACTGAAATCTTACTCTCTGGTTGCATGATGAAGGAATTAATAAGGTTTCAGACCTCATGAAGTACGAACATAAAACCGAAATCTTACTCTCTGGTGCTTTGGTGAAACGATTATCGGGGTTTCGATCCTCATGTCCTACCAACATAAAACCAAAATCTGACTGCGTGCTGCTATGATGAGGCAATTATTAGAGTTTCGAACTTCATGAAGTACCAACAAAAACCGAAATCTTACTCTCTGGTGCTTTGGTGAAGCGATTATCAGGATTTCGAACCTCATGAAGTAAATAAAGCAGAAATCTTGCTCTGTGGTGCTATGGTGAGGCGATGGGCGGGATCCGAACATCATGAAGCGCCAACCGTCTTTATTAAAAGGCACGATCCAACATGGTCCAACATGGTCAATGCAATAACTTTCAGTGGTGTGTCATGTGATTTATTGATGGTCGAAGCAAAACTAAGCTTGAAACTTTTAGAATTTAAATAGAAAATTAGCTGCTTCCAGATGTTTCCTCGGAATGAAACAAGCGTCTTCATGCATTTCATGAAACGCCCAAGTTATGAAGGCATTTCGATCTTTTAGCTTGTTTCGGTCGAAAAAGTTAATCGGGAAATTCTGTCCATTTCGACTTAATTACTTGTGAATGTGAAGAAAGGGATTCATATCCGATCGGCCATATTTGTTGACGAAAGGCTTTGTGTCAATTTAGTTCGTTCGTTCAAGTAACGACGTCTTGTTTGTTTTCTGGTTGTTGTAGCACATCACTATTTCATAGTGATAGAGAGAGAGAGAGGGGGGGATAGAGAAAGAAGCAGAAAGAGCTAGAGAATGCTAGACATAGAGAGAAACTCTTTAGCCCAGAAAGGACAGAGAGAGAATGAGAGAGAGAGAGAGAGAGGAAGGAGGGAAAGAGAGAGGAAGGAGGGAGGGAGAGAGAAACAATTAGACAAAGAGAGAAAGATAGAGACCGAATGCGAGGCAGAGAGAGAGAGAGAGAGAGTCTTTAGAGGGATACAGAGAAACAAAGAGAGAGAGAGAGATTCACCATCTCAGAAAGAGACCGTGTGTGAGAGAGAGGGAGAGAGAAACAAACACAGAAAGATTATGTCAGTACCTCCAGAGAGAGAGAGAGAGGAAGAGGCAAAGAGATAGATAGAGAGAAGGAGAGAGAGAGAGGGAGAGAGAATGAGAGAGCAAGAGAGAGAAATACCAAGTCATTTTTCTAGAGACAAAATATGTCAGTATCTCAGAGAGAGAGAGAGAGAGAGAGAGAGAGATAGAGAGAGAGAGAGAAAGTGAGAGGAAGCGAGAGAGGGGAGAAAGAGAGGCAGACAGGTGATGGCTAAGTTGATTGATATCGTGTTGCGTCCAGGCGAGACTTGCGGTGCTTTGTCAATAATTCGTTGAAGAGTAAAGACCGTTTTAAATCTACTCCACCACCATCTGGCTGAATAGAAAAGACGTAAGTAAGATTGTGTGATGTTCATGCTTTTCTGATAAGCATTAACGCCGCCAATGATGCGAACTGGCTTTGGAAAGAAGAAAAAAACAAAGTCCTGAGCCGAAGTTTGAACTCGCGACAGAAAAAGAGACGTAACAAAGATTGCTTACCTTGGCATGGGGAGGAAGATTAAATATTTTAAGGTAAAGGTGAAAATAATTAAATCGATCCCAATATATAATTGAAACGTCTGTTAGGCGGGGTGGACGGTTAGCGACCCCATAATAATGAAAGAGAGAACACACTGGTGAAATTAGAACTTAGAAATGCGTGATTAAATACAAAAATAAAAAACATTTTTAACATTGGTAACATACCACTATGTGAAGGCTTAGTGGTTAGGGCATTCGGCTCACAATGGTAAGGTCGTAAGTTCGATTCCCGGCGACGTGTTGTGTCCTTGAACAAGACACTGTTTTTCACGTTGCTCCAGTTCACTCATCTGGCAAAATGAGTAGTACCTGTAATTCAAAAGGGCCAGCCTTGTCACATTCTGTGTCATGCTAAATCTTTCTGAGAATTACATTAAGGGTACGCATGTCTGTGGAGTGCTCAGCCACTTCTACATTAATTTCACGAGTAGGCTGTTCTGTTGATGGGATCAACTGGAACTTTCGTTGTCGTAACCAGGGAAATACCACAAGCTTTTCGGCGAGGGTCACTGTCAGTTTAATGGACCCCAATACATGACTGGTGTAGCGGCGCAATGGCCCAGTGGTTAGGGCAGTGTACTCGCGGTCGGAGGATCGTGGTTTCGGACGTTGTGAGTGTTTATTGAGCGAAAACACCTAAGCCCCACGAGGCTCTAGTAGGGGGTGATGGCAACCCCTGTTGTACTCTTTCGCCCCAACTTTCTCTCACTCTTTCTTCCCGTTTCTTAAGTAACGCTGCGATGGACTGGCGTCCCGTCAAGCTGGA
>NC_069003.1:12664634-12666274 GCF_001194135.2 Octopus bimaculoides
GGGGGGGGGGGGAATACATACGCCATAGAAACCGGGCCCATGAACCTGGCTTGGCTTTGAAAGGGCGACAAAAAGAAGTACATGACTGGTATTCATTTCAATGATCACAAATAGATGAAATTGCAAAATCAAATCACGGGTACAAGGCCAGATAGTTCGGAAAGAAAATGTTGATTATATCAACCCTGGTACTTAAATGGTACTTTATTTTACTGATCCCTTATAAAGAAGAAAGTAAAGTGCGTGGTCTAATGGTTAAACTGTTGCGCTCATAATCACATGATCGTGGTTTCAACTTCCAGACTGGTGATGCGTTGCGTTCTTGAGCAAAATGCTTAAATTCACACTGCTCCCGTCCACTCAGCTGTAAAGGAGTAACATTGCGATGGAATGGCTTCCCATCCATGGGAAATGTTGCGATCTTGATCCCGATCACTTATACACCATGGAACCCGGGCAACGCACTTTATGAGCTTCAGGACTTGTAGCAATAATGTCCCAGGGTTGATGATGAAGACAACGACAACGTTGTCAAGTTTGCAATCGTGAACGTAAATGCCTTTGACTAATTTCAATGAGAATTTCTGATTTTAGCATAAGGCCGCCAGCAGTTTTGAGGAGAGAACTTTAACCCAAACTATCGACCCCGAAAGGATCAAAATGAAGGTTGACCTCGGCGAGGTCTGAACTCAGACCGTTAAGAATCAGACGGAATACCGCAAAGTATTTTTATCTGATGCTCAAACGATTCTGCCAGCTCGTTACTTTTTTTTACTAATTTCAATAATAAACACAACAACGAAAATAGTTTTTTTCGCTTTTCTTTATTTATTTGTATATTTATATATATATATTTTTTAATAATTATTTTATTGTATTTCCAATTTGCTTTTGAATGGGAGAAAGAATAATTTAATAACGACTGTTCAGACCGGTCTGTAGCCTGAGGTTTCATAGGGAGAAGGGTAAGGGGGTTTGTGGTGTTCATGGCTTTCACAACGGCACTGGCGACGTTAAAGAAGCGATGCCAGATTGAAACTGAAACCGGTTTCGGTGACTTACCCGCCACTAAATAAGTTAAAGACAACAAGTTCCTCATTTTGCATTCTTTTTTGTTTTTCGTATGTGTGCATGTCTGTGTGTTAATATGTACGTGTGTTTTTCTCTTCGTATTTTACCATCGAGAAATCATTATTTAATCATCTTGATAATAACATAACGTTTAATAAACAACACAGGATGTTAACAATCATTGTTTAAATCATCAGGATGGTAGAAATCCTTAGAGAGCCATATTGGAGCTAGCGATCATTAGCCACACCATTTTGATTGTGACAGCAGATAGCTAAACATTGTGGCCATAGCGCAGGAATTCCTATACAGAACTTAGCTAACCATCTCGATGGTAAGACACGCTTTTATTTGTTTTTGTGTAAGTGTGTATCATGCTTGCATTAATCATTGTATGTGTGACAGTATATGATCATATGTTTCTGAGTGTATATAATGCATGTAAGAATCCACACACACACACAAATATATATATAAATACATATACATACACACACGCACGCACACACACATATATGCATACATACATACATACATATATATATATATATATATATATATATATATAT
>NC_069003.1:12666695-12670760 GCF_001194135.2 Octopus bimaculoides
TATGTGTATATATATATATATATATATATATATATATATATATATACATATATATGTATATGTATGTATATAACAAATATTAGATATATGTATATATATATAGACCACAAATATTATATATAAATGTATATATATATATACATATATATATAAGTGTATATATATATATATATATATATATATGTATATAACAGATATTACATATATATAAATATTCACACACATCCACACACATATGTGTATATATATGTGTGTGTATATATATATGTGTGTGTGTATGTATCCATATCCAGCTAAGTAATTTCAAAAACAACACATAAAAACAAACGTGCATCGGAAATACACAGTTCTGATATTAGTTTCAAGCTGGAATGAAGACAGGAACAAAACTTTTACGTTTCGGACCTTTGCCCGTCATCAAATAAAACTAGAGGAGAAAAAGAAGGCAAGAGCAGAAAAGAAAAAAAGAAAAGGAGAAAGGAAATATGTTCCATGGAACGAGAATTTCATGTAAATAATTCCATTGCTGGTTTCTGTGTGTTGTTCCAAAATTACTTTGTTGCCCTTTCCACCAGACTGAAGTGGATTGCATTAAATCTACGATTATTATTGTATTATTAATATACATACATACATACATACATACATATGTATATATATATGTGTATGTATATATATATATATGCATACATGCATACATACATACATATATATATACATATATATATATATATATATATAAATATGTATGTATGTATATATATATATATATATATATGTGCATTCATGCATACATACATATTTCTGTGAAGCGAAAATTATCGCAACATCAGTATTTTAATATATAGCTCTGTGTGTGTCTGCGCGCGCGCGCTGTGAAGTGGAGATCGCCATGTTGTCAGCACTTTCTGTGTGAATGTGTGTGTGTATATGTACACGTAATTGTATATGAATGTGTGAAAATAATCATTTATATGTGTAATTGTATATGTGCTTATATATACACGTGCATATATATATGTGTGTGTATGTGTGAGTGTGTGTTTGTGTGTGTATGTGCATGTGTGAAAAAGGTTGTGTGGTATGTGTATGTGTCTATATGTACACGTATATATGTGTGAGTGTGTGTGTGTGTATTTGTGTGAAAACGAGTTAAGTGTGTGTTTATATGTACACGTATATATGTATGTATATATATATATGTGTGTGTGTGTGTGTGCGTGAAAATGAGTTAAGTGTGTGTTTATATGTACACGTATATATGTGTGTGTGTATGTATGAAAAGGAGTGTGAATAATGTGTGTGAATGTGTACTCTATCGACATCGACAGTCTTGCACGACCATATTCTGTTTCTCTGATAGTGTCAGTTGGCCGTCGTTATTATAATGCAGCAACGTTAACCCTTTGTACTCGTTCGGTACACAACACACACCAACCGGCATCTTCTCCGGGTTTGCTTGATGGATTAAATTCTTTACAAGAGCCCAGTCGTTTGCTAACCGGCTGCTTCCACAATCGCCTTCACAATAATATGCATTAAATGATGTGGGCGCAATCACCCAGTCGTCCCAGCTAAGTTCCTTAAAGTCGATTTTCAGCGAAAAGCGACAGCACTGCGTCTCTCCATCACCCTTCTCGCAATCGCCAGTGTGGATGTCCCTCTTCACTCTTCCTAGGATTAACCTTTCCGACGTCTTTACGTTCAATCGCGGTTCTTGGTCGCGCAAAGATCTTTTCATCAGTCGGTTTACTTGGAAAATACGATGTAGGTCTTTCGTACAGGCTTTGCTGGACAACTGCAGTCTGAGTAATCCGTCTTTCTTTGTAGGTCCGTCTAACCAATTTTGTAGGGCTTGTTGGATATTAAATATCACCCAACCGGATTCACTGAAGTCAATGATTTTCGTGTCGACAAGAGTTCGTTTGGTTTCGCTTGTGTTCGATTCGGCAGTCACGTGATACACGTTGACCTCCATTAATGAATCAAAACTAGAAGATTCGTTCGAGGCATCCGTTTTGCCTCCTCGTTTATAAATGTGTAACTTTGCTGATCGGATTATAGTCTCCATTAGCGGATCTTTGGGATGTTGTATCTTCATAGCAAACACCAGGTTTGGGTTGTTATTATTGTTATTATTGTTATTATTATTATTGTTATTATTATTATCATCGTTTGCTTGATCCAGTTTAGATTCCTCGTGTTCTCTTGGGAAATCTGAAGAGAGATTAAATAAATAAATAAATGAATAAATAAATAAATAAATAAATGCAAATGAAAATTTAATTGGTTTATGCAATTATATTATATTAATTTAAAACAATGTAGCAATTATGAAATTTCACCGTAAACAACTTCAACTCAAATGTCTGTTAAGTTCTCACTTCCTGGCGACTGAAATGTCTACTACTACTACTACTACTACTACTACTACTACTACTACTACTACTACTGCTGTTGCTGCTGCCTCACTGCTTACTTCTGTTACTACTACTACTACTACTACTACTACTACTACTACTACTACTACTACTTCTGCTGCTGCTACTACTACTACTACTACTACTACTACTACTGCTGCTGCTGCTACTACCAGTCACTACTACCACTGCTACTACTACTACTACTACTACTACTACTACTACTACTACTACTACTACTACTTCTACTACTACTACTACTAAGATTAATTAATCAGCGAAGTTTTCCTGTAAATAGTTGTTCCAAATTTTGGCACAAGGCCAACAATTTTGAGGGTAGAGGGTTAGTACATCGACCTCGAAAGGATGTAAAAAAAATTTTCTGTGGAGTGAGGGGAGGGAAGGGTACCAATTCGATACCAATGAACCCAGTAATATGACTGGTATTTTACCGATCTTAGAAGGATGTAAAGTGAATGTTGGCCTAGACCAGGTTTGAACCCAGACCATAAAACTTCGGAAGAATATCACGAGACATCGACCACCAGAACTTAACTGATAATGTATTTTATCGATCTTGGATACATTGTGTGAAGGATACTTTAGATAATGTAGTCCTAGATACACATGTCTATAGAACACATCATAAGTCTTAGATAAATAAGTAATCTAATTAAAGCCACATCAAATAATTTAGTCTTAAACTGTCTGAGGGGAACATTAGATATTGCAATCCTAGATATACTTATGTTTGTGGAACACGTAATGTAGATTTATGTACACTATATGAAGGATACATTAAATAATATACCCTTAGATACACTTATGTCTGTAGAGCACATAGTATAGTCGTAAAAACACCTAGATCAAGAATACATTTAGTAATGTAGTCCTAGATACACTGTTTATAGAACACATTTTATAATGTAGTTTTAGACACACTGTAAAACGCATTATAGAATGTAACCCTAGGTACACTATGTCTGAACGACACATTATGTATGTAGCACTAAATATATTATGTCTTAAAGTTATAACGGAAAATGTAACGCAAGATACACTGACATGTGAACGACCCATTAGAAAATGCAGTTATGTATATAAAAAAAAAAGATAACCACAGGTGGGATATCTTTGATCGCAGTTCTGTCATGGAAGCTTAACATCATTAACAATTACAACAACAACAACAACAACTTGTAGATGACTAAACACATGAGAGACTCTGTGGTAAGAAGTTTGATAAGTGTTAATGCACGAAACTCTGAGCTCTTGAATCACCCTGTTGCTTCTGCTAAATATTAATAATAATGATAATAATAATAATAATAAATAATAATAATAATAATAATAATAATAATGCCCGGATGCAGTACCAGGCAGTGGCTCCCATGGCTTCTGATCTTAACTGATTGGAAGTGTTATCATGTACGTTGTTTTGTCTTGGTATAAAAAGATGGGCTACAGCAAATATTCTGCTCAATACTACAGATTTGCTTGTCAGTTGTTTGACCTTAACCAGTTGAGCATGTCCCTTGGTGGCTGACGATATGTGCATCTCTGATCACGAGCAGAAGTAGTGGGGGAGCATTATAGCCATGTGTTGAGAGGAATTCTTTGGGGTTTGAATAATTCACCTTTGGAA
>NC_069003.1:12677214-12679465 GCF_001194135.2 Octopus bimaculoides
CTTTACAGAGCAGAAAAATTTGTCAGCAACCAGCCATGAGACTCGAACTCATATCCCTTCAATTTCTTTCTATTTGTACTACAACACGTTTCAGCGCTTCAAAAATAAACTTATGTTTGCTTACATATGACGTAATTTCTATTCCATCTTGCGTTTCTAGATGAGTTTATAAATTCTAAATTGCTGACGAATTTATCCACAAAGCAGTTTAGCTTAGATGGTAAAGCACTTTGACCGAAAATTGAAGGGATGTGAGTTCAAGTCTCATGGCTGGTTGCTGACAGATTTTCCTGCTTTGTAAGGATTTTATGCTATTCTATCAGTACTTTTGCGTTGAAAAAAAAATATTTTTCTACTTTTACTAAAACTATTATTATTATTCGGGGTTGATAAATCAGATGCCAGTGAAACAGTGGTGTCGATATAATCGACTAGTCCCCTTCCGCCAAATTTCAGCCCCTTTTCCTTTATAGTAGGAAGGATTATAATAATAATAATGATTTCATTTATTTGCCACCAGGGCGAAGGATGAGGGGATAATACAAAAGCAGACATAAAGTGTAGGGGGTTACATATAAGGAAATGCTAAAGAAAAAGGGAAGAAAGAAAGAAATTAAGTAATTATTATTATTATCATTATTGTTATAATTGTTGTTATTGTAGTTATCATCATCATCATCATCATCATTATCATCATCATCATCGTCATTATTATCATTATCATAATCATTATTATTATTAAGCCGGCGAGTTGCCAGAATCTTTAGCACGACGACGAAATTCTAAGCGGCATTTCTTCTGGCCTCTGAGTTCAAACGTTGTTTTTCATCGTTTCGGGGGTTGATGTAATAAGTACCTGTTGAGCGCTGGGGTCGGGGAAATCGACTAACCCCCTTCTCCCCACAAAAGTTCAAGCCTTGTGCCTATACTACAAAGAATGCCTATACTACTTCTACTCATGACCAGAGATGCACACATCGTCAGTCACTAAGGGACATCCTCAACTAGTTAAGGTCAAGCAAGTGACAAGCAAATGTGTGATACTGAGCAAAATATCTGCTGTAGCCCATCTTTTACACGAAGACAAAACAATGTACATGATAACACTTCCAATCAGTTAAGACCAAAAGCTATGAGAGCCACTGCCTGGTACTGCATCTGGGCATATTATTATTATTATTATTATTATTATTATTATTATTATTATTATTATTATTATTATTAGTATCATCATCATCATCATCATTTGTTCTTTCTCATATATTTTCTCATGGATATGCGTTGCAATGGCCTTCAGTAACTACTGCTGCTACTATTGCTACAACCAATCGTAGTAGCTGCCGCGTTTGTAGAAGCTCCTATCGCTATTTTCGTCGTCATTGTTGTTAATAGTTGCGTGATTATTGTTGTTGTTAATATCGTTGTTGTTGCTACTGCTGCTGCTGCTGCTGATGTACTGTTACGTAGTTATTCTTGCTATCGCTGTTGTGGCTATTGTTATTGTTGCTATTGTTATTGATGTTGTCAAAGAAGAGAAACATAACGCGGAAATCCGCCATTTTGATTTCATCTCCTATGGCTGTTTCTTTGATACTTCTCTTCACTGAAGATGGCGCTTTGACAATAGCAACCAGATATCAGTCTTTCAGCCGCTTCTTGAGTGCTTTAGTGTGCACATTCGAGAACACACACACACACACGCACGTACATGTAAATAAAAACATACCTTTATACATACATACATACATACATAAATATATATACATATAGTTGAAATTTACAGAAAAAAAGACGAAGATATATATATGTCTGTGTATGTGTGTGTTTGTGTATATATATATATATATATATATATATATATATATATATATATGTATGTATATATACGCACACATTTATATATGTATACACACACATGCACTCTCACTGACTGAGGCACTTCTCAAACATGTGGCAGGAACATGCATGTATGCTGACATTGTAAACACGCCGTGGAATTCCTTGGATGTGTACAAGCTTGCATACATAATTAGATATATTTACGCACGTAAGAATTTATCTAATACTATAAGTACACACATACACGCTTGCACGCTCTCAAACATACATAGCATATTATATACATACGCTTCTGTATGTATTTAAATCTCTCTCTCTCTCTCTCGCTGCTATATATATACATATATACATACATACATACACACACACACACACACACACACACACACACACACACACACACACACACACA
>NC_069003.1:12684456-12687520 GCF_001194135.2 Octopus bimaculoides
TATACATATATATATATATATATATATATATATGTATATACACTCACATACATATATGTAACAAAAAGAGTGAGTGAGATGTAGTGTTACTATGAAATTGTACAATATATATATATGTATGTATGTATGTATGTATGTGTGTATATATATGTACGCATATATTTACACATAATTGAAAGAGAACCTCATGCACTTAAGTACGTCGCCACATATAGACAACTTACACACGATTGAGAGTCACAACAATATTTCCTTAGAATCTAATCACATGGTACTACACACCGTACACTACAAAAATTCGTACGATAATGGAGTACTACAAGTAGCAGCAAAAATAATAACAACGACAACAACAACAACAACAACAACAACAACAATAATAATAATAATAATAATAATAATAATAATAATAATAATAATAACAACAAAAACAACAACAACAATAACAATATCAAAAATAGTAGTTGTAGTAATAATACTGGATAAGTATGATTGTCAATTGTTCGTTGACGTAAAAGATATTGTTACAGAGGACGTATTATTTTACACGCAGATGCGTGTGTGTATATATATATATATATATATGTGTGTGTGTGTGTGTGTGTGTATATTTGTATGTGCGTATATATGTATACATCATAGACATATACACACGTCGTATACATCGTCTATTGTTTTCCTTGTTGCTTGATGATGGGAAAGGTGGTCAGCCTGTTGCCAGTGAAGGTCACTCTGGAGTGGATCAGTTAGTACTGATCCAGGAATAGAGGTTAAATGGCTATTGTTTGGGAAATACTTTATCTATCTATCTATCTATCTATCTATCTATCTAAGGAATCTGTATTCAAAATACTTGCCTATCACTGTATGTGTATTTGTATCTATACACACATACATACCCCAAGGTGTGCATGTATGTATGTATGTATGTATGTATATATATATATATATATATATATAGAGAGAGAGAGAGAGAGAGAAATAGACAGAGAGAAAGAGAGAGAAGGGAGAGAGAGAGAGAGGAGAGAGAGAGAGAGAGAGACGTTTTCTTTTCAAACAAGAGAAATAAAAACAGTAAGCAGGTAGAATCGATGAAGCTTTGGGATATATTCGTTCCGATTCTACTTCCGTCTCATTGGGTACTCAGTTCGAACCACAACGGGTTCAACTTTGCTTTTCAATAAAATTAAGTACTGGACTAACCCCTTACCCCTAAAATTGCTGGCTTTGTGCCTTAATTAGAAACCATAATTTTTATTATCATCTTCTTTCCGTCCGTCTTTTTGTTCTGAGTTCAAATTTCGCCGAGGTGGAGTTTGCTTTTCATCCTTTCGGGGTCGATGAAATAAATACCAGCTAAATACTGGGGCATTGTAATCGACCCCTTCCGTTGGCCTTGTGAGAAAATTTGAAATCATTATCATCTTGACCGAAAATTGACCTTATTCTTAGTAGAATTTATGTGGGTAGCAGGGTTACTCCCGGTTACCATAGTTACTATCCACGGGATCTCAGTATACTAGCAAATGCTAAAAATCTTTCTGATGAACTTTTTCGTTCCTGAGTAGAAAACCTTCTGTAGAAGATCTACAGGACATTCAATTCCAATCTCCTTTGTTCATTTCTCGATTCCATCACAGTCCCTAATGCACCAATTCTCTCAGTTTCAATCTCTACAGATTTCTTCTTCTTCTTCTTCTTCTTCTTCTTCTTCTTCTTCTTCTTCTTCTTCTTACTACTACTACTACTACTACTACTACTACTACTACTACTACTACTACTACTACTAATAATAATAATAATAATAATAATAATAATAATGATAATAATAATAATAATAACAACTAGGCAGTAGCTCTCATGGCTTCTGATCTTAACTGGTTGCATCACAATCATATGTGCCCGACATGGTGATCTCATATCAAAACAAACAGCACATGACATTGCAGGTGGGGCCCGAAATAAATAAGGTTTGTTTAAGGATGTTGAACAAAACACCCACGTTTCCAGAGGTGAATTATTCAAACTTCAAAGAATCCCTTTCAGCACATGGCTATGATGATGCTTCCCCACTACTTCTACTCATGATCAGAGATGCACATATTGTCAACCACCAAGGAACAAGCTCAACTAGTTAAGGTCAAACAACTGACAAGCAAACCTGTGGTATTGAGCAGAATATTTGCTGTAGCCCATCTTTTATTCCAAGAGAAAACAATGTACATGATAACACTTCCAATCAATTAAGATCAGAAGCCATGAGAGCCACAGCCTGATACTGCATCCGGGCATTTATTATTATTATTATCATTATTATTATTATTATTATTATTATTATTATTATTATTATTATTATTATTATTATTATTATTTGAAAAGCTATAGTGAACTTATGGGCCTAAAGTTTCGTGCAAGGAATGCACTTATCAAACCCTTCAGTGCATTCGCGCAATGCTTGAAAAATTTTTAAACTTCTTAAGCTTCTAACCTAATACACATAACATACATACATCCGTATATATACGCATATGTTTGTGTGTGCGTATATATATATATATATATATATATATATATATATATATATATATATATGTATACATGTGTGCGTGTGTGCGTGTATGTATATGAATGACACAATTGTATGATGTGTGCGTAAATACACACACACACACACATATATATATGTGCCACACATGAGTACGTGTGTGACACACTTTCCAAGAACCAGTTGTATGTAAATAAACCAACATTGAAGCAGTTAACCAGCTGTGATTCTGTGCACAGTGAACTTTCCCTCATAAGCAGTCTCTTGATTAATTGACATGGTATTAATTATACCGCGTATATATGTATATTAATGTACACCTACATGAATGTGTGTGTGCGTGTGGGGGTGGGCGGGTGTGAGGTGTTTGTGTCTTTACGGTGTAAACCCGAAAGGAAATATGTAATTTGACACGCATAATATACAAGACATGTATACATACATGTATGTAATACACACATAGACGCGCAAACGCATATATATCTATGTGTGCCTGTATGTATATATATATATATATAT
>NC_069003.1:12691534-12692646 GCF_001194135.2 Octopus bimaculoides
GACGAGCTACGACACTACGTTGTTTCTATGTGAATAAAGTTGAACAGGATGGAAGAATCTCCTGTATGTATGTATGTATGTATGTATGTATGTATGTGTGAAGGCGCAATGGCCCAGTGGTTAGGGCAGCGGACTCGCGGTCATAGGATCGCAGTTTCGATTCCCAGACCGGACGCTGTGAGTGTTTATTGAGCGACAACACCTAAAGCTCCACGAGGTTCCGGCAGGGGGTGGTGGCGAACCCTGCTATACTCTTTCACCACAACTTTCTCTCACTCTTTCTTCCTCTTTCTGCTGTACTTGTAATTCAAGGGGTCAGCCTTGTCACACTGTGTCACGCTGAATATCCCCGAGAACTACGTTAAGGGTACACGTGTCTGTGGAGTGCTCAGCCACTTGCACGTTAATTTCACGAGCAGGCTGTTCCGTTGATCGGATCAACTGGAACACTCGACATCGTAAGCGACGGAGTGCCAACATGTATGTATGTATGTATGTATGTATGTATAGAGTGCTTGAAGTGATATACAGATATTTTATATTATGAAAAAGGTGGCTGTCAGAATTTTGGATAATTGTTTATTAGCGCTTTCGTCCATTCAACATCTGGAGAATCCTCTTGAACGGACGAAAGCGCTCATAAATAATTATCCAAAATTTTGACTGCCTCCTTTTTCTTAATACATATATATACATATATGTATGCGTGTGTGTATAGATAGATGGATAGATAGATCCAGTTTCAGATTTAAAGTCATCAGAAATTGAGAAGTGAGAGCTCTGAGACAATTTCAAGATGACTTCTCGATGTTAAACCTCTATTGGTCAGCTCAAGTCACGTGGTGGTAATGCTGGATAATCAACACCAGCTTATTTTCTTTATTCTTAAGGCCAACTTGCTCGCGCTGAATGTTGGCAGGACGCTGTTGTCAGTTTGGCAGAAAGTTGCTGTGTCGTCTATGCAGCGACATCAGATCCCTGTATCGGATACGCACGTGGTATGGTGGGACGTTGGCGCCAGTCAGTTTGTGCAGTCATCGTTCAGTGATTTAGCGGCAATAAGCATAACACACACGTGTATACACACACACACACACACACACACACACACA
>NC_069003.1:12694027-12696527 GCF_001194135.2 Octopus bimaculoides
AAACATATATATGTGTGTATGCGTGTGTGCATGACTTTGTGTGTGTGCGCTCGCGCATGTATGTGTGTGTTTGTGTGAGTCTTTGTGTTTGTATTTGTGGCCCACCACAGGTTGGCAACGGGTATTGGTATGTTTGCGTCCCCGTAACTTCGTGGTTCAGCATAAGAGGCGGATAGAATAAGCACCTGGCTTAACAAAATTATAACTATTGGGGGCGGGGTAGGGGCGGGGTTCAATGCGTTTGGCTAAAGCTCATCAACGCAGTGCTACAGCATGGCCACTGTCCAACGACTGAAACAAGCAAAAGATATGATACATATAAAGGTTGATTAATTCTTTATCTCAGACGAACATTGTAGCGAAAATGAAGTAAATTAACTTGTCTGAACTAACCCATCACCATGTGACGTCAGGCTGCAAGAGCAGCCAACTCATTTAATCCCTCAATAGTTGGCCCTACTTTAGATAATGGAATGAAACCGATGATGCTGATCTCATGCCATGCAATGACTGTCAGCTAGCCTCCAACACGCAAGAAATGGTAACCAAATTTTCACTTCCAACCAACTAAAAGAAGAAAAAAAAGACGTCAGTATGTAAATAGAGTTACAAGTGTATGGCTAAATATATGCTAATATGTTAATTAAACATATGGTACTAATTACATCAACGTATTTCATCTCACACATGCTGAGTCACCGCTCCAATTCATACGTATACTCGGCCAAATTTACCACGTTATATTAAGTGGGGTCAGGTCTGCAACAATTTTTTTTTATATATATACTAACATTACATTAGAGGAAGTAAGTAACTCTCGACGAGACTTTAATGGAGGCCGAAACTAGTCGATTGATTTTACATTCTCATTGCTGAGTCCCGCGTTTTAACTGCGGGTCTATTTTGTCAAGGCGGATAAATATCTCGAGCGATTATTTAGTAAATACGTACTCGGAAGTGTTTACATACAATACAGTGCATCAGTTAATGTATGTGTGTGCGCACGCGCGAGTGTGTATGTGTGTGCGTGCGTGTGTGAGTAGACAGATAATATATACACGTTCGCTTTAGAGAAACGCCTAAATTCGTTCAACCACGAAGCGGTTATCACTAAATGGGCTCAACGAGAAAATTCAAAATTAATGAAGTTAATTAAGAAGGGCTACAACTATGTGAATAAAGTTGAACAAGATGGAAGAACCCCACCTCTCTCTCTCTCACACATGTATATATATACACATGTATAAATGTACATATATAAATGTAAGTATGAATATATATATATATATATATATATATATATATATATATATATAAATGTATGCACGCATGTATGTATGTATGTATGTAGGCAAATCAAGATGTAAAAGGAAAACGGGAAAAAGAACGAAGGTCAATTAGACGAACACAGCGAATATATTAAGGCTGACGCTCAATGAACATTGTAGATGGAAAAAACATGGGTGGAAATAACATTTTGAGCATGGCTCTTGGTCGGAGAGAGTAGATAACTTGGAGGAAATCACGCGTATCGTTATAAGTCCGAAAAATAACTGACCAGAAGTTGGAGAGTGCTTGAGAATGTGGTCTTTGAAGGCAGGAGAGTGCAAAAATGACCATTATATATATATATATATATATATATATATCTTTTACTTGTTTGAGTCATTAGACTGCGACCATGCTGAGGCACCACCTTGAAGAATTTCTAGTCGAATATATCGACCCTGGTACTTATTTTTTTCCAAGTCTGGTACTTATTCTATCGCCGAACCGCTAACTTACGGGGACATGAACATACCAGCACCAGTTGTCAAGCGGTGGTGGTGGGGACAAATGCTGACGCAAACACACACACACACACAGAAACACACACACACACATATGCACGACGGGTTTCTTTCAGTTTCAGTCAACCAAATCCATTCACAAGGCCCGGTTATAGTAGAAGACATTTAAACAAGGTGCCACGCAGTGGGACTGAACCACGAACCAAGTGGGAAGCAAACTTCTTACCACACAACCACGTCTGCGCCTATATATACATGTGTGTGTGTGTGTGCTTGTGTGTGTGTATGTGTGAGTAATGTGCATGTGTATGTGTGTGTATGTGTGTGTGTTTGTGTGTGTGTGTTTGTGTGTGTAATGTGCATGTGTATGTGTGTGCATGTGTGTGTGTTTACAAGACGGTACAAAACTTGAGTAAACAACCAAAAAGAGAAGAACCTTATTCATTATTCCCAGAAACGGTCGTAGGTGGTCACCATCACCTTATCATGACAAAATGTGGGGGTAGGTCTGAGAAGAAACACCCCAAAACAAAACATCTGATTTGACTTCACATAACTTAAAAACCTCAGTAGCGTAGTTACGTAGTGGTGGTCGGTCTGTTCCGGGCGGCGCTTTTATGGGAATGGCATTTTTGGATCTTCTGTATAAACCTATACTTAAGGACCCCAGGGAGGCGAGGGTAATCTGAAGTGCTATCCGGGCTACACAA
>NC_069003.1:12699516-12700613 GCF_001194135.2 Octopus bimaculoides
ATATATATATATATATATATACATATATATATACTCACATACACACACATGCTCATGTTTTAAATTCCTTTGTATATTATTATATACACACATACACACATAAGTAGGGGAACATGCTCACATACATACTCATCCAAGATCCATATAACACAATGAACCATTGCCATATATCCGGCACCTCACCTCACTAAGATGACCACCACCACCATAATCATTACAACTAACATCACCAGCACCATCAGCATTCTCACCACAACCATCATTACAGCAACAATGGCCATGTCACCACTACCATCACCACAACTACCACCACTATTACCACCTTTATTACAACTACAACCGACCATCACCACCACCACCACCACCACCACCATCACCGCCACCACCAAGACCACCGCCACTAGAGTCATCACCATAATCACAACTACATTGACCACCACCACCACCACCTCCACCACCATCACATATACGGTAACCACTACAAAGCACCAATAAAAATGTATTAATACGTAAGATGTGCAATCTGGCTGCAATTCACAGGTTGTGCTCGATCGACTGCATTTGCTGCTTTCTGCTAGATCTCTTTGATGCAATAATGCAGCATGCACATTGGCTATTGCAGTTGTAAGTGTACACATGCACACACTCACATACACATACATACTCAGAGATGTGCATACGTACATGTATTTATACATATAACCTGCATATATATACTTATGTATGTACCTGCAACTAAAACCGTTGTTGCATATTGGTTATTGCAGATCTAAAAGCTCACATGCAACCAACATATGCAGATGCACATTTCTGCACACATGCATAAAGTAATCAACACACACGTACAAGCAAAAATACACACATACATAAACACGTATATGTGTGTATGTACATATATATTATATATATATGTATGTGTATATATATATATGTATGTATATATATATATATATATATACATATATATATACACATGTATATACATATTTATATTTATATACATATACATACATATATATGAGTGTATATATGTATATATATGTATGTATGTATATATATATATATATATATATATATATATATATATATATATATAT
>NC_069003.1:12704765-12705522 GCF_001194135.2 Octopus bimaculoides
ATATATATACATGAGGTGGTGCTGAAAAGTTTCTGGCTTTGGGTGAAAGAAAATACAGGAGATTCAGTTAAATAAGATTTTATGCAACATATTCTCCTCTCAGTTTCACACACTTGTTGCAGCGGTCTTTTAGTGTTTCTAAGCTCCGTGAAAGAACTCGAACGGTTGGGCATCCAACCAGACCTTTCGCAATACCCTTAAAGCCGCCAGGAACTTTTCAGCAACCTCTCGTATATGTATGTATGTATATATGCTGTGGCTGATACAGAGATGGCTGGAGGGCAGTTGGAAATGTAGAGAGAGATGCTAGTGATACAGGAACGGAACGTAGTAAAAAGAGGCAACAAAAACCAAAATACGAATTAGATAAATAGATAAATAAATAAAAAAGAAAACAAAAACTGGCCTGCATTAAATAAACAACAGTTTCGAGGCGGCGAATAGAAAACATTAAGATATCGTTATATCTATATTGTCTAACAACATAAAATGCGCCAAAATGAGCGTTCCTTTGCCAACAACAACGATAGTAACAGCAACAGCAGCAGCAGCAGCAGCAGAAGTTGATAACCAATAGTATATTATTACAAGAAAACGTTCAACCAATGAGTAGAGACAATAGTTTGTGAGGAGAGAGAGAGAGAGAGATCGGAGTGAGAAATCTTATCGGGTTTTAGTATAACGCAACGCATTATATATATATATATATATATATATATATATATAATGACTTTATATATATATATATATATATATG
>NC_069003.1:12706504-12708010 GCF_001194135.2 Octopus bimaculoides
ATTCCATATTCTATACCCCACATTAGTTCTGCAGGAATATAAATAAAACATAAAAAACAGACAGTGTTGGAACTCTTTTAAGCAAAATAATATATTCCTCTATACACAATCATACAAAAAAACCCACCTTTTTTTGTATTTATTTTTACTCGCATATATATATATATATATATATATATATATATACACACACACACATACGTGTGAGGGAGCATGGCCTAGTGGTTAGGCTGTTGCATTTGCGATCGCGAGACAATGGTTTCATTTTCTGACCCGGATCATGCGTTATGTACTTGAGCAAAGCGCTTCGTCTCACGTCACTCCGCGGCTACTTCGACGCCTGACGAGTGGCACACTCTGCAGTTGCTCAGGAAGGAGTGAGCTCATTTACGGCACAAACATTTGGATCGCTGTATACGAATATCTTTGTACAGATTGCTCAGCCAGAAATTGCAGAACCGTCTTTCCCGAACTATGAGCGACTGACATCGTACGTACACGTATAGTTATGTGTGTAGATATATATATTTGTATATATATCTGACAAAACTCTCCGATGAACGGGAACGTGAAACTCAGAGTAACGGTTTTTTTGTTATATTTCTGCTGCTTTTAAATAAAGCATGTTACTCTACCTCTGGTATTTGAGTACTCTTTTTTCCACCTTGTTGCACATTTCATGTGCTTACTCCGGTATTTGTATATATATATATATATATATATATGTGTGTGTGTGTGTGTGTGTGTGTGTATATACATATATGCATGTGGGTGTGTATATGGGTGTATGTGTGCGTGCGCATGCGAGCGTGGATTAGTGCTTAGGATGTCGCATTCATGATCATAAAAATTGTGATATCGGTTCCTGGGCCAGGCAATGCGTTGTGTCCTTCAGCAAACACACACGCACAAATACAACACACACACAAACATAACACCCGCATACGCACATACACACATTGCATTAGGTTTCCAAAAGTATCCTAATGTAATCCTCCTTGTATTGTACTTTGTACACCCTGATGATTTTTCATACAAGCTATTTAAAATGCAAAATCATATTTTTACATATGTTTTGTAATTTTAATCTTGTGTGCGAAATGAAACAATTGTTGGTGATTATGTTGATTAATTATTAAATCAATTTGTATCCATCTCTCTGCTTTCTAACTAATATTTGATATTTTACGATATTTTAATATAATATATTCATTGAAGAAATATCTCTTCAAAATATAATATATTAAACCAATGTATCTTGGATTAATATCCCTATATGAGGTTGAAATATACTCATTGTGACTATATATATATATATATATATATGTATTATATATATAATATATAAATATATAAATATATAATTTAGAGAAAAAAAACACAATTCTTGAATTCATCCATAAAAATATACAGTCACATATAGAAAAATTTAATAAGTAAATACACTAAAAATCTATAATTCCTTCCATACTTAATTTAATTTTAATTTTGATAAATTAAATTAAA
>NC_069003.1:12715814-12722057 GCF_001194135.2 Octopus bimaculoides
CTTCAAGGCGGTGCCCCAGCATGACCACAGTCTAATGACTGGAAAAAGTAATAGATAAAATACACACACGCAGACGCACCACAAATGCATCTACATTCACAGATCTATACTAATATCAGTACATATGCTGTGTACATACATTTCTATACCCTCGCAGACATGGAAACGCCTATAAACACAGCTTTATCTCATAGAATGTTGGTATAAACCGCCTCTCCTTATGAAATGTACTTAAAATTCTTTGCCTGCAGTATGGCAGAATGGCTAAGAAGTTCCCTGCGCTACCATGGTACCACAGGTTTGATTCCAATGCATGGTGGCTTGAGCAAGTGTTATTTTTTTGCTATTTTTCGGGTCGACCCATGTTATGTGAGTGAAACTGGATTGATAGAAACGTTGGGTCCTTCGTACCTGCAATTTAAATGTTTAGCCGTGTCACACACGCTGTCACACTGATTCTGTTTGATAATTACGTTAAGTGTACACGTTTCTAAGGAATACTCAGCCACCATGATGCTACTTCAGGAACAGATAATTCAGCTGACCAAATAGCTGAATCCCCATAACCGAACGATGAAGACCCTCCATACATACATGCAAGCATGTATGTGTGTGTGCGTATGTATGCAAGCATGTATGTGTGCGTGTATGTATGTGTGTATGTTTTCTTCTGTTTTTACTTATCTAAATTCTTCTTCTGCGGAAGACACTAGTTTCTAACAGAGATATAAAAACTCCATTGAGGGAAGTATATAAGGAAAACAATGTCACATTTTAAATTTCAGACAAGTCTTGCATTGTCTAACTGTTCCACTTACAGATGGTATTGTATGTATGTATGTATGTATGTATGTATGTATGTATGTACAGAGCCCCGTTGTCACTAATCGTGTTGACATGATAAAAAGTGTTCCAGCTGTGGTCACCACGTCTCATTATTCAGCCACACAACGTACTCGTATCTGAAACTACATTATCCAATACCTGGTTTAAGATTCAAGGGATGTTTCTTGCTATTTCTTGCATATCGAGCGGAAACATAGAGACTTCTTCAGAAGATCTTCTATTATACATACGAGGGGTGCTGAAAAGTTCCTGGATTTAAGGGTATTGGAAAGGGCCTGATTGGAGGCCCAGCCTCCCGAGTTCTTTTACAGAGCTTAGAAAAACTGAAGGACTGCTGCAATAACTGTATGAATCTGAGAGAGGAATATGTTGTATAAAATCATAATTAACTGATCCTCTTGTATTTTCTTTTACCCAATACCAATAACTTTTCAGCACATACATGCATACATACATACATACATACATACATACATACATACAACCGATGGAAATGTTGGATGAAAAGGTCCGAAGAGAAGGAAGAAAGTTCAAGAAAAGCACGTGTGTGGTTGCATGACTGAAATGATATACGACGAGCCTTGTTCAGTTTTCCTCTAACAAATCCACTCACAAGGTTTTGGTCGGCCCGTGACTATAGTAGAAGACACTTGCCCAAGGTCCCACGCAGTGAGACGGAACCTAGAACGACATGACCGGGAAACAGCTTCTAACCACACTGCCCCACCCACCTGTACCCTTATAAATAGCTTTATTTTGGAAATCAGTTTTCATTTCATCATTTTCTATAAGCACCAAGAAATTTGATGAAAGTTAATAAATTATGATTATTGTATGTATCGTTTGAACGTGGACAAAATGCTTTGCGTCATTTCTTCCGGTTTTACATTCTGAGTTCAAATTCTGCCGAGGAACCCTTTAGGGATCGATAGACTAAGCACCAGTCGAGCACTATGGTCAACGTAATCGATTAGCTCCTTTCCCCCAAAATATCAGACCTTATGCTCTTATTAAAAAATTATTGCATATATGCTTTATTGCCTGACACTACTCATGGTGGCAAAATTTACTTCCAAATTTAGACGGGTAACTTTCTAGTATACATACATACATACATACATACATACATACATACATACATACATACATACATACATACATACTAGTGAGTGTAGATTTGTTTACAATAAATAGAAGTACAGTAACATTGGCATACAGATTCCAATGTAGACAGATGAAAATAACACTATGTAATAAACCAAGGAAATCTAATTAACAAATTAATTAACTAGTTAATTAAGATTGTGTGTTTAGTGGTGAGAACAATCATTTGCTAAATGAGCTGGATGATTGCCCTCTTGTAGGTCTCCCAGAGGCTGTTTCTCTTTGTTCGATCTTGGATCTTAAGGCTGTATCTTAAAGTCAATTCAGTTATTAATCGATTTGTCATGGTAAGACAGACTCATATCAGTTATAACAGTGATTAGCTAATTGTTCCTTTTTCAATCATCTACAGATATCTTCAGACGTAATTATCGATCCGGCAGTACTACTTTCGCCGGCGGACTGCCGTAGTGCTTGCAGTCTGCTTCGTGAAATAACCTGATCTGGGTTAGAAATAAGGTTGCAGTTTAGGTTAGGGTTTGGACGCCGCTGCACGCCGCTAGTGTAAATGGTCAGCTAGATCGCACGCTAATGTGACACCATTTTCGCTGTATAGAGTGATTGTCACAGACGCCATTTTAACTCTTTCACTGTCGGAGTAATATAATGGCTTTTCTTTCTTTTTCTCTTCTGTTTTGAGTTTACGAGTGTCAGATACAAATCATTAATCATGCTAGTCATATTAAAAAGGCAATGAGCTAGCAGAATCGTTAGCGCGTCGGACAAAATGCTCACTGGCATTTCTTTCGGCTTTTTTACGTTCAGATACCGTTCAAATGCCGCCGAGGTCCACTTCGCTTCTCATTCGTTCGACGTCGATAAAATAAAGAACCAGTTGAGCGCTAAAATTGATGCAATCGACTTCCCCCTCCCCTCAAAATTAGTAAAACGCCATAACATTGTTAATTAAATTAGAAAAATTGGAGAAAATGAGTGGAGTGAAGAAGTGCTTTAATTTTTTTAGCGCATGCGCAGAAAGCATTATTTCTTCCCTCCTCTCTCTCTCTCTCTCTCTCTCTCTCTCTCTCTCTCTCAGGAGTCGACGTCTGGGACTATGAAGAAATGTAGCTTCAAAATTGCCTTGATTGTACATACACCAGACTTTTCATGAGGGCTCCAAACCACCATCATCATCATTATCAATATGATCATTATCACCATCATTTTCATCTTATCATCATCATCCCTATCCTCCTCCTCTTCCGCATCATCATCAACATCATCATCATCATCATCGCCACCACCACCACCATCACCTCGATCACTATCATCACCACCATCAACCTCACCACCATCAACCTCATCACCAGCAGCACCACCCTCCAGTAATTTCTTGTCGATCCTCAGGGGTGGACGGCACCCAATTATGACGAATCACCAGAGTAGGATGGAGTGGATCTGACAAAGGTCTAGCTGCTATTTCTAGCAGATCGACTAACCACATTTGAAGCTATCCCGTCAAGTGTTTAATCCTACCGTTAGCTCTCCCGTTATGAGTGTTTAACCCTAAGTTGTCCCTGATCTTGAAGACATTTGATCAAAAGCGTCTCAGTTGTGACCATCCCACCTCAATATTCAACTACGAAGTGTGTTTGAAATTACAGTATCCAATGCCTAGCTAGAGACGTAGAATGTGATTCGAGGGAGTTTTAGCTGCTATTTCTAGAATATTTAACGACCACATCGAGACGCCTTCAGAATTGGCTCTTGTAGGAAGTGGTAAACCGGAAGCAATGTGTGTGTGTGTGAGAATATGTATGTGTGTGTATGCACGCACGCGTGTGTGTATGTACGTATGTGCATGTATATATACGTGTGTTAATATGCGCACGTGAGTATGGATGTGTACGTATGTGTAAGCGTGTGTGTGTGTGTGCACACATGAGCATGTGTGTATATGAATGTGTCTATACTTGTATACCAGTGTGTGTATGTGTATGCGTGTGTATGTATGTATACGTGTATGTATGTATATGTGTACGTGTATGTGTGTGTGTGTATATATGTATATGTATGTATGTATGTACGTGTGTGTGTGTGTGTAATGTCTGGTACGTATGTGTATGCGTGTATATGTGTGTATGTATGTACGCGTATGCGTGTGTATACACGTATGTATGTATGTATGTTGTGTGTGTGTGTGTGTGTGTGTGTGTGTTTGGTGAGAGGAATTGCAGCCAACCAATGCTCCTACATTCCACAGGTAAGACTTGAAGTTTAGGCCGAGGAATGTGGCGCGTATGTGTGTATGTGCAAGCGGAGCGGGTGGCTGGTTCGGCGGCGATGGGCGTAGTGGTTGGATTGCTAATAGTCGATGGTGGTCGTTGCGATGGCGGCGGTGTTGTTGCAGTTGTTACGGTCGTGGTGATGGTGGTGGTGGTGGTGGTGGTGGTGGTTTGGTTATGCTTTGTAGTACGAGGGCAGATATTTTTGAATGGCATTGACGGTGAGGCTGGCGATGGTGTTGAAGCCACATATGATGATGGCGGTATTGGTGGTGGAGGTGATGGCGGTAGTCAAAATGGCTGTTTTTGTTATTGTCGTTGTTGCTGTTGTTCTGGTAATGGTGGTGGTGGTGGTATAGGTGGTGGTGGGGGGTTGATGATTGTTTTCGCAGAGTGCATTGGTGTTTATTGTGGTAGTATGAAAGAAAGAACTTATATATACCAGAGAGAGAGAGAGAGAGAGAGTGAGTGAGAGAGAGAGTGATAAGTAGATAGATAGACAGATACGTAAGTAGATAGTTAGAGGGATAGATATGTAGGTATATATACGCCTAGTTTAGAATAGAGGCAGCTGATGAAGGAATAATTCCAAGTGGCTATTTGTTTTCCTATGTGCTCGTTCCGTTGTCTGTAGTTCATTTTTCTAACGTCCTGTACCCGAATATGCATTTATATACACATGTAGATGTAAGTATGTACATATATGTGTGTATACATGCTTATATATCCTTTGCTGGTGTGTTTATGGTGTGTTTATGGTGTGTTTATGTCCCCGTAACTTAGCGGTTCGGCAAAAGATACCGATAGAATAAGTACTAGGCTTACAAAGAATAAGTCCCGGGGTCGATTTGCTCGACTAAAGGCGGTGCTCCAGCATGGCCGCAGTCAAATGACTGAAACAAATAAAAGAATAAAAGAATAAAAGAATATATATATATATATATATATATATATAAGGAGAGAGAGAGAGAGAGAGAGAGAGAGACAGAGATGTAGTGCTGGAGTAAGGGGGTTCGGACAGCAAAGAAAGTATGAGTGGACGGAGAAAAGTAAAATTACGAGAAGGACGAGGAAAAGGAGGTGGAGGAGAAGGAGGAGGTGGAGTAGAACAAAGAGGATGAGAACGCGGAGGAGGAGAACAAAGGAGGAGGAAGATACTGTGAAACGAAGGTAGGTCATTAAGGGTTAGATAGCATAGGTGTGAGGAGGGAGGGCTTGGTTGATACTGGGACTGATCCTGGAACCAAGTAGTTGCGAAGCAAACTTCTTACCACGCAGCCACGCCGGTGACTATATTCGATGCCTTTGTGACGTCAGCTGGGAGTGAATATCAACTATAGGGCTAGCGGAGGGCTTGTACGGGTTATAAGCCCGGGTTAGGGTTCTAGATAGCAAATAGAAATATTCTAGAGTCCTCACACATCTGATAGAAGCGAAGTGAAAATCGTCGATCAACTGAAATCATCCACGCGATTAATGAACAAAAACTCCATCCAGGAGTAGAAATCTACAAGCAGGGGAGATAAATGCAATGAGGTCATTTTGGACACTATATAGTTGGAGTAGATGGCGGTCTGGTATTTAAAGGCAACTGGGAAATAGAACAGACATGCTTCTGACTTACTGGACTCCCACAGTGAAGTGTATTCTACTCGGTAGGTCTTAGAAGTATTCATTATGCATACATACATACTTCACGCATAGACACACACACTTATATTGATACACACAAATTTATATCTTCTATTCATATACATACACACACATATATATATACATGCATTCATAAACACATATTGTGGTTTGTCATTAATTTCCTTCCTGTCAAGTTTTTTACTTGAAGAAGAACTCTGTCCGAAACGTTGGAATTTCCACTCTATGCGGCAAGTTCACTGATCTCCTTTTTATCGATTTTACTAAAAGCACACATACACACACACACGCACGCACACACACACACACACACACACACACACACACACACACACACACACACACACACACACAC
>NC_069003.1:12722240-12724772 GCF_001194135.2 Octopus bimaculoides
ACTGAACTCCCTAATTTTGCCACAACTCTTCATCTGCAGATTATTTTAAAATCTATGAACCCAAAAACTTAAAACACATCTTTTCCTGCTTTTATCATCTTTATTAAAATGATTCTAATGGCTGATAACGATGTTTTCTGCCTCGATGTTTTCATGTTTCAAACACGCTTAGAGGCAGGTTTTGTCAAATACTTTTTTTATTTTTAATTCACTATAGGAGTGGCTGTGTGATAAGTACCTTGCTTACCAACCACATGGTTCTGGGTTCAGTCCCATTGCGTGACACCTTGGGCAAGTGTCTTCTACTATAGCCTCGGGCCTACCAAAGCCTTGTGAGTGAATTTGGTAGATGGAAACTGAAAGAAGCCCGTCGTATATATGTATCTATGCGTGTGTATATGTTTGTGTGTCTGTGTTTGTCCCCCCGCCATCGTTTGACAACCGATGGTGGTGTGTTTACGTCCCCGTAACTTAGCGGTTCGGCAAAAGCGACCGATAGAATAAGTACTAGGCTTACAAAGAATAAGTCCTGGGATTGATTTGCGCGACTAAAGGCGGTGCTCCAGCATGGCCACAGTCAAATGACTGAATCAAGTAAAAGAGTAAAGAGAGTATATTACATATTATAGACACTACCTTAAATTATTTTTCTTATTTAGCCCGTGGTCTTATATACCTATTTGCCAAGTCTTATTCAGCAAACTCACATCAGGGAAAAGACTACGAGGTTGCCCTCTTCGAAGATACAAGGACCAACCCCAAACAACACTGAAAGCTACTGGACTTGAGCCTAAATCGTTTGAAACACAAGCCCGAGACCGTGCCGAGTGGCGGTGTTCCATCACCATTGGAACCAAAACCTTCGAAGCCACCAGAAGAGAAAAGGAAGAAATCAAACGACAGGAGAGAAAGGGTCGACAAAATCAACCTTGTCCTCCACCAAGATTACCATACAGTCAATGCCGTCGACTCTTCTAGGCAAGAATTTGTCTACAGAGCCATCAACGCCATCAACGCCATAATGGAAGTGTTCAGCAAAGAGGAGACTAAATTTTCAGATACGACAGAAAAGAGACAATGACGACGACGACGACGAGAATATCTATGTATCAGCGTGCGTGGCCTAGAGGCTAGGCTGTGGCACTCACCTTCTTTGCGACTGTGGTTTCGATTCCCGCATCAAGCAGTTCGTTGTGTTCTTCAACAAAACATTTAATTTCACGCTGCTCTCCTTCACTCGGCCGTAAATGTGTTAAACCTGCGATGGACTGGCGTCCCGTTCAGGGGTGGGGGTGGGTGGTTGTAACCTCTGTTACTTATAACCCATGGAAACCGGGTAACTGACCCAATGAATCCTAGAACTCGAGACAGTACTTACTTTTTATGAGGAAACCTATGATCAAAGATGTTCCGCCCGTGACCAGTCCATCTAAAAAAAATAAATTTTTAATCGTTTTATATTACATGTTTAAGATACTGTCGGATGAGAGTAAGTTATTTTATCTCATTTAGCCCGTGGTCTAGGAGACCTATGATCAAAGGCGTTCCAGCCGCGACTTCTACGTCTTAATTGTTTTAGACACTACCGGATGTTACTTTTCGTAATTTAACCGGAAGTTATTCTACTTATATAGCCCATGTTCTCGGCCTGTTCAAAGAGACCTAATGATTAAAGGCGTTCTATCCGTGACAACTCCATCTAAGTCTTCTTATATATGAATATGCCATTAGAAATACATTCCTTAACACCACCCACTGCTCTTCTCAGGATGCTGTCATGTGAGAAAAATTTGGCTGCTATTTCAGGCTGCTCGAGCGACCACATAGAGGCTCTCAGGTATGCAAGCGGTGAGGGAAAGGGGGAAGAGGAGCAGTGGGATTGAGTAATGGTGTTGGCGGTGGTGTATTGGAAGGGGTGAAGACGATCATGGTGGTAAGGAATGTGGTGGTTGTAATGGTGGTGGTGGTGGTGGTGGTACACATAGTGGTGGAAGTGATGTTGTGGTGTTTGTGATGGTGGTGGTGTTGATAACGATCGTAGTGATGATGATGAGGAAGGTGGTAGTGGTATAGGAATGGAGGTGGTGGTGTTGCTGTTGTGGTGGTGGTGGTGGTGGTGGAAATGACGAAAATGATGGTTGGTGATGATGATGGTAGTGGTGGTCGTGATGGTGATGGTGATAGTGGGGGGGGGGAGTAGTGTTGGTCATGGTATTAGTGGAGATGGTGGTGCTAATGATGGTGATGGTGATAGTAGTGGTGGTGGTGTTGGTTGGTCAGTGGCCATAACCCACCAGAGGTAAGACTGAAATCCTGGTGGTGTTGGGTTATATTGATGTTTGGGGAAATATCAGTGGGTGGAGTTTCCAGTGGTGGTCATGAATGGGACGATGTAGGGCAATGGGATTGGTTGCGTCGTTAGCATAAGATGATAAACTAAACTGGCAAAAACTGGAACAGGAAGTAAACGAACGGATATATATATATATACACACACACACACACACACACACACACACACACACACACACA
>NC_069003.1:12726542-12727622 GCF_001194135.2 Octopus bimaculoides
ATGAGTTCGGACTCCAGGATGGTCAACTATGTTTTTCACCCTTTCGGAGTCGATGATGATGATAATAATAATAATAATAATAATAATAATAATAATAATGATAATAATAATAATAAGGCAGTGACTCTCATGGCTTCTGATCTTAATTGATTGGAAGTGTTATCATGTACATTATTTTGTCTTGGTATAAAAAGATGGGCTACAGTAAATATTCTGCTTAATACCACAGATTTGCTTGTCAATTGTTTGACCTTAACCAGTTGAGCATGTCCCTTGGTGACTGACGATATGTGCATCTCTGATCATGAGCAGAAGTAGCGGGGGAGCCATGTGTTGAGTGGAATTCTTTGGGGTTTGAATAATTCACCTTTGGAAACATGGGTGTTTCATTCAACACTCTTAAACAATTTTTATTCAGGGACCTTTTGAGTGGGATGGGCTACTCAGCCTGGAGAAGATTCTAACTGGGCCCCACCTGCGAGATCATGTGCTGTTTATCTTGATATGAGATCATCATGTCACGCACATATGGTTGTGATGCATGTGCCTGGTGTACCCTTATCAGACGGGTAGTCATGATGGGCACACTTTACCCCAGTGTCACTTTGATGGCATGCACGGGTCTCTCACTCAATGATGATGATGATGATGATGATCGTAATCATCATCATCATCATCATCATCATCATCATCATCATCATCATCGTAAACTGCAAGAAATTGTTTTAATTGACACACCACATATTGTGAAGGGTAATGTCGCTGTGAGAATGATAATCTTCCATGTAAATACTTCTCTTTCCTTTTACATAACTATATTTGATTTTGTATATAAACAATCTGGTGTGTTTATTTTAATGACCTATCAATGTATCCTGTGAGTTTCTTTGTCCTAGGTGTCGGGAAGACACTCGGCAAGAAATAGAAACAAAATTGATGGAAGAAAATCTGCGAATAATTATGATCCTTTCTACTACAGGCACAAGGAGAAATGGGGATGGTGAACGGGTAAAAGAGGGAATACGGAAAAATATATTGGGTTCACAAATGATATAACTAAACAATTATATATATATATAT
>NC_069003.1:12727887-12729201 GCF_001194135.2 Octopus bimaculoides
ATATATATATATATATATATACATATATATATATGCGATGATTTGAAAAGCGGTGACGAGTGACAATTTTGTAAATAATAATAATAATAATAGCTTATAAGCTTAAAGCTTATAAGCGATCCAATTTAATACACATATCCAAAGAGCTACTAATAGTTTCAGTATGTATATTAAATTAGTATATATTTCTCACTAGATGGAGTACTTTTTTGTTGATTCTACCTGTATTGGATAATAGAAACACAGGGTATATTAGGTCTACGCTCAGGAAAAATTAGAGGTCTTTTACATTTCGAGCATGTGCTCTTCTGCAGAAAAAATAGACAAGGAAAGAGAAAAAAAATGAAGCAGAAAACAGAACATGTCTCAATTAGACAGTCACTGCATGCTGTGACATACATACGCTGAACTATTGAGAAATCTACAGTTATACTACCCATATTACAAGTTCAGGCTTATACCTGTAATTACTGGGGCGCTAGGATATGTAACACACTGGTTAAGTACCAATCTTGAGGAATTAGGCTTCTCAAAACCAGAAAGGAGAAAAGTATTTCGAAGACTACTGATCCAAGCCATTACTGGTCTTGTAGAAATTTGTAAAACCTTCCAGAAGTTTAACAGTTAATTTTTATTTTGAGCATGTCGAGATATGCAACTATATGCATGAAACAAATACATAAAACAAAACGTACAAATACTGCGATATTTTTTTTCTAGGAGGACAAAGTGTGCTTTGAGGAAATTTAGCTGTTTTTTGTAGCAGCTTGAACGACCACAGAGACGTTCTTTGCATACATTTGAGAAAAATATTTTCGGTGTTTTAGAGAGATGTAGGAACACTGTCATTTCCGGGACAAACGAAACTTTTACTCATAAGATGAACCAGGTAGTTTATGGAAATTTGCATTGACACACACACTCACTTTCTCTCTCTCTTTCTCTCTCACACACACACACACATCCCGCATCTTCATGTGTGTATGTGTATTCATGTGTGTATATGTATGTATGTGTGTGTGTGTGAGAGAGAGAGAGTATGTATGTACACACAGACATATACATATATCTTTTATCTCTTATCTTTTACTTGTTTCAGTCATTGGACTGCGGTCATACTGGGGCACCACTTTGAAGAATTTTTAGTTGAATGAATCGACCCCAGTATTTTTAACCAGGTACTTATTCTATCGGTCTTATTGGCCGAACCGCTAAGTTATGGGGACCGTAAATGTACCGACACCAGTCGTCAAGCTGTGGTCACACACACACACACACACACACCATATATATATATATATATATATATATATA
>NC_069003.1:12731085-12731986 GCF_001194135.2 Octopus bimaculoides
ATATATATATATATATATATATATATATATATATATATATATATATATATATACATATATACATACATATGTATTATATATATATATGCATGCATGTATTTATGTAAGTATGTATGTATGTATGCATGTATGTATGTATGTATGCATGTATGTATGTATGTATGTATGTATGCATGTATGTATGTATGTATGTATGTATGCATGTATGTATGTATGTATGTATGAATGTATGTGTAAACACTTATAAACAGGCGCTCACGTACACACGCGTAATTATATTTTGTGTACAGTGTTGCACTGCAGGAGATTTCCTTCATCAGCTGTCGGCTGGAAATCACAATAATTTTGGCACCTTCCGGTAGCATCACGCCCCCCTCCCCCCCGCTTGGCGGCCCCCGATGAGCAGCTTTAATGCTACCAAAGGAATACCTAGTTTCTTTCGACCCACATTCTAACATACTTTACCGCCCACTGTTAGCCATGCAGCCGCATCAGCAACGCGAACCATATATGTGTGTGTGTGTATGTATATGTGTAAATATGTGTGTGTGTGTATATATATATATATATATATATATATATATATATATATATATATGTATATATATATTGTGTGTGTGTTTCTTTCATCTTTTGCTTGTTTCATTCATTAGACTGCGGCTATGGTCGAGTATGGCCCAACGACTCCGCCCCAATTCGTTTATTTAAGCCCATTATTTATTCTATCGTTCTCTTATTGGCGACCCACTATGTTACGGGGAAGTAGACAAACTAACACCAGTTGTCAAGCGGTAGTTGGGTGCAAAGACACACACGAAAAAAAACACATGCACACATAAACACGCACACACACACACACACACACACACACACACACACACACACACACACACACACACAC
>NC_069003.1:12732483-12733269 GCF_001194135.2 Octopus bimaculoides
ATATATATATATATATAGTTCAAAAAAACAATAACAAAAAAACAAAAAAACAACAAAGTGAGGACGTGATATGGATAGTATTATTGGACATATATATATATATTGATTATTGTGTCCGGGGAGAGTCATTCTCTTTTAGCGCCTTCTTAATTAACACACTCACCGGTTTGATTTACACTCATTTATTTATTTACTTATTTATCTATTTTAGAAAAGATAAATGAACAAATGAGTGGAAATCGAACGGTGTGTGTGTTAAGTAATAGGGCACTAAAAGCGAATGACTCTCCCCAGACACAATGAAATATGTTTCAACATTTGCTCATACATTCATGTGTGCATGCACACATACCCACATACACACACACACACATATGGCAAGAGCCGTTTTAGCGATGCGTCCTGCCCAGCTCTTCGAAACGCCGGTGTTAAAACGGGGGTAGCTGATGAAGAAGAATGTTCTCTATGTGGCTTGTGTGTTTTCTCGTCTACGTTTTGTTTGCAATGTCCTGTACCCAGATATGCACCTATACATACAGTTGGATGTCGGTATGCACATACCTGTACGTATATATGCATATACTCATTTACTATTTGTTTTTACATACATACATACACACATATACATACATACATACATACATGCATACAAGCATACATACATTCATACATACACTAATATAGACATCACTTCGTTCACACACACACACACACACACAAATATCGTTAATTAAACACAGCAATCACCACTGCATTATCGAGTAGGAAATGAGAAATAGGGGAGGA
>NC_069003.1:12734214-12736556 GCF_001194135.2 Octopus bimaculoides
GGGTGGGGGGGGGGGACACAGACACACAAACATATACACACACCTACATACATACATATATATATGACCAGAGGCGATCCAACTGTGACTCTCACGTCATTTAGCAGTAGGAAAAATGCCTTGCGATATTTGTTCCGTCTCTCTGCGTTCTGAGTCCCATTCCGGCCAAGGGACCACCAAATAAAGTAACAGCACTAGAACTGACGAAAAAGCGCTGTCTGTCTCCTTCATACAGTCCCTACCTAAATATTTCCCTGGGTCAAGAGTGAAAGGTCTCTCTGTAGCTATTGGTGACAACAAGTGCACCTCGAACGGCAGAAGCAGACTGAATGTTGATACCAAATCCTCCTCAATGGTCAGTGATATGCACCTCTGTTGCAGCTACATGAAGAATATATAACTAGATCATTTGATAATATATATATGATAATAATAATATAGCACGAGAATGGAAGTCAACAGGCTTTAATGGTAAATCAAGACTCTCGTTTCTGGGACCAACATCAGCTTTAAGTTACCGGATCCATATTCATAGTGTTATGTAAAAATACTCTTAATAATTACTATGTATTTGAATATTATTTAACAACAGCTGCCTGTGGGTGCTTCAAAGCACATGACATCTTAAACGCGCGTTACGAGGGGTTTTTTTACCCAACATACACACGGAAGTAGAATAAAACAAAGCTTTTTTTTTAAATATAAAACATTATAAATTACAGCTTATACTGGTTTCAAATATTGGCACAAGGCCAATAATTTTTAGGGGGTGACCCCCTACATTGACCTCTCGAAAGGATGAAAAGTAAAGTCAACCTCGACGGAATTTGAACTCAAAACGTAAGGACGGATGAAATACCTCCAAGAATTTTGCTCGGCGTGCTAACAATTCTGCTATAATAATGACTTATGTTAACTCTTCTGTTTCATTTTACTCTTGGCTATACATTCTGTAAATTATTCAAATGTATGCAAATACGAAACGGAAATCAGAAAATAAATTATGTATAATACACCATCAGGATTTGGATATACAATCATATATATAGTGTTTTAAACATCGGTTAACTGTTACGTTATTTCGTTCAAAATAGCAATTCATCAACACACACACACTTTTTTTTATATTTATAGACCAAGAGTCGCGTCCATTTTGGATGGAACTAAGTAATCTCATGTCCCATCCAAAACCGACGCGACTGCTAACATCCTGAATTGGAAAGCTTGAACAATTGTGAAGTTTCTTGCGAATGAAACCACTGGTGACCTTGTTAATTCACAAATATTTATCCCCCAAAGGCAGTGTTGAGCATTCATTCTCATTCTTCGACAATATAGTATATATGTGCCTCTCTATCTCCTCCTTCTTCTCTCTCGCACTCCCTCTCACTCTCTTTGTCTTCTCTCACTTTACCTCTCCCCGCTCTCTCGTCCTCTAACCAGAACACTATCTTCTTGCTTAATTTTGCTATTTATTGCGAGTTTTGTTTTAGATTATCTTTAAATTCAGTGTTCCTCAAAGATTGTGTGTATACGAGGGGTTGATGAAAAGTCCCTGACTTTGGGTAAAAGAAAATACAGAAGGATCAATTAATTATGATTTTATTCAACATATTCCTGTCTCAGATTCGCACACTTATTGCAGTGGTCCTTCAGTTTTTCTAAGCCTTGTAAAAGAACTCAGAAGTTGGGCCTCCAACCAGGCGTTCCACGACAGCCTTAAAGCCTTCAGCACCTACCCGTATATATGTTTGTGCGTGCGCAGTGCGTGTTTCTATGTAATACAAATAATATATGAGTATATGCATATATACGTACATGTATGTACATACCTACATCTACATGTATATATAGATGCATATCTGGGTACAGGACGTTGCAAAAAAAAGAACGTGGACAAAATAATAAACGGAGTATAGAAAACACACAGACCACATAGAGAACATTTCCTTCATCAGCTGCCACCATTCTAAAACTAAGCGTTTCGAAGAGTTAGGGCAGGACGCATTGTTAGAATGGCTCTTCCCACGGACCACAAATTAAATTTGTAACGTGGAGGAATGTAGTGGCGAACAGAAAACAAGACAGCAAAACGAAACAGTGAAAATAAACAAAAAAGGCTTGACAGGCTTTACTGCTGGGTGATAAGGGTCGAGCCTCACTGAACGACGAGGTGGGGCTGTGAAGGTGCAAAACTGTGTGCGGGGGCGAGGTGGGTGGAGACAGTCAAGTAGCAATTTAAATGTGTGTTTCTTAAAAAAACTTCTAAATCAAAATTATGGCAAAGAATGAAGAATTATGCGGAAGTAAACTTCGGTTTGTTTTCTCATTAACAAAGATAG
>NC_069003.1:12736603-12740168 GCF_001194135.2 Octopus bimaculoides
GGGGGGGGGGAAGAAGTTTCGTTAATAAATCTGGTGGTGGTGGTAATGGTGATGTTGGGGATGGTGGTTGTGGAGTTTCTGGTATTTCTCAGTCTGAGAATCACTGCTTTAAATAAACCACACTGGTTGGTTCAAAACCAACATTTGTGATGAAGGGGAGAATATTTTCTTTCCTTCCTCCTTCCTGTATTCCTCTCTGTCTTCCATACCTTCCCCTCTTTTCTCCCTTCCTCACTTCCTTTCTTCCTTCCTTCCTTCCTTCCTATTATTTGTTTTCTCTCATCATTCCTTCTTCCTTCTTCGTTTCTTCTTTTTCTTTTCATCTCATTTTTCTCTTACTGTCTTCTGATTTCCGTTCTTTTTTCTTTTTTCTATTATTATTTTTTTGTGTGTGTGTTTCTTTCTCATTCTCAAACATCCTTTTCCTTTAACCGCCCACAGTAAGGTGAGAGTTAAAGAAGATTTGGTTACTATTTTTAGCATTTCCACCACCAACGTACAATGCCCATACTTCGCTTGCATTGAAGAAAGCATAAATGCTTCAGGTTTTAAATATTGCACTCAATCGCAGCATTTCTTTGTTGCATTCGGTGCAACAGAGAAATGCAAAGAGAAAATGAGATTATTATACTTTCGTAATAGCAACTTACATAATCTGCATTCACAAAGTGCAAATGTCAGCTGTTTTAACCAAGGTGCAACTGGGATTATAACCGGATATAGTACGTGCAGTTGTCACACACACATGCACACACAATATGTGGATGCGCAGGCGTGGGTGTGTGGTAAGAAATTTGCTTCCCAATTCCATGGTTCTGGTTCAGTCCCACTGCATGGCACCTTGGGGAAGTGTCTTCTACTATAGCATCGAACCAACCGAAACCTTGGGAGTGGATTAGGCAGACGGACACTGAGAGAAGCCCAAATTCTCACTATATATGTATGTGTGTGTTTCTTAGTGTCTGTGTTTGTTCCCCGTCATCGCTTGACAACCGGTGTTGGTATGTTTACGTCCCCGTAACTTAGCGGTTCAGCAAAGAGACCGATAGAATAAGTACTAGGCTTAAAAATAAGTACTGGGGTTGATACATTCGACTAAGAATTCTTCAAGGTGATGCCCCAGCATGGCCGCAGTCAAATAACTGAAACAAGTAAAATAATATATATATATATATACACACGTATATATATGATATATGTCTTTTTTTCCATCTTTTACATGTTTCAGCCATTAGACTGCGGCAATGCTGGGGCATCGCCTTGAAGAATTCTTAGTCGTATGTATCGACCCAGTATTTATATTTTTCTAAGCTTCGTATTTATTCTATCGGTACAGTTGTAAACTCCGAGTTTAATGATATGTTGCCGCTTTTCCAAATTGCATTTCTCGTTTAAATGACATTTCCATTAATCTGAAAAGATATCAGTTTAGTCTACCGTATCAGGATGCTATATTTTGGAGAATTCCACACCCTAACAGAAGACTAACTCAACTCAAAGATATTGAAGTTATTGGCAGAGGTACACAACATAACAACTGAGAATCTAGAAGTTACGGGGTAGAGAGAGACTGGAGGAATAGAGATTCCTAGCGCGGTTTTGTGAAATGCATCTCAACTGCGACCGCTTAAAGAAGATATATATTTATATATATCGTCGTAAAAGAGAAGCTGTCCTCCTGTGACAAACACAGCATTTATTAGCATATTTGCATTCGATTCTGCCGGATCGTATTAAGAATAATTATGCTAGTTTCGCATTTTGCTGTTCACTGTGCATATAACGATTTATTACACACACACACACACACACACACACACACACACACACACACACACACACACACACACACACACACACACACACACATAATGTTTGTGTGCGAACTTTTGCAAGAGAAAGGTTGATTAGTGACTTCGAAGTTTCAGCTTAGTCGCCATCTTGTTTTTCGAGAGACATATCAACATGTAATATGTAGGGTCCTTTTTATATGATGTTAGAATGTACTTTGAGGGATATATTGGTGCTTTAGCTGCTGTTTCTAACTAGGTGAGTGAGCATGGAAAAGCTCTTTAAATAACTTGATTGTAATATCATGTCCACCAGTCCACAAATGGCTAACATAGCGAATAACAGCATAAGGTTTGTGAGTGTGTGTGTGTGTGTGTGTGTGTGTGTGTGTGTTAATTCCAGGAATAACCAGTTAAAAAAGAAACTAAGTTCTACAGCTTAGAGTAAAATATTCAAAGTCTGAGAGAATATATATATTTAATCCACGACGGTTAGTCCGACAAAATATAATCTGTTTTGCCTATGGCTCATAGGAAGTTCCTAAACACATATATGCGTGCGCATGCACATGCACACACAGAGACATACACACAGATACACACACAGATACACATATATATATATATATATGTGTGTGTGTGAGAGAGAGAGAGAGAGAGAGAGATACTCCTATCTACATCTTTATAACAAAAAAAAATCGATTTGTCGTTGTCGTCGTGGCAGTAGTGGTAATGAAAACAAACTTAGACGTCGTACGTGAGGGTGAATGAATGCGCAAAGAAAGAAAGAAAGAAAGAAAGGAAGAAAGAAAGAAAAAAAGAAAGAGAAAGATTATGGAATAAGGAAAGACTGAAAGAAAGACGAAATGAAAGAGAGATATCAGACGGAAGGAAGGATAGAGATAATGAAGAAAAGAAAAAAAGTATAGAATACAAGTTGTTCAGGTTATCTCTACAGATTTATGGTCAGCACTGATTTGTTACGACGCATTTAAGCATTGAGTTCGTGGATGGTCGATGGGTTGGATGTGGTACTGAGGAAGGAACGATAGCTCCTGAAATATGGCATTACCTATTTTTCCATCTTCGATCGCTTTGACATTAGACGTTTTCCGATACGAAATGTCGGAAGAAATCAGTACTGGTTGTAATTTCTATAGAAAAATCTGTAGAGATAACCTTAACAAGAGATTTAATAACACTGCTAACACAGTTGGACAGGGCAGCGCTGGATTAACCATTAAGCAAAATAAGAACGTGCTCATGGCATCAAGGGAAGGAGGGGGGACACCACAGAAATGGGAAATGGTTTACGGCACAAAAGAATTCGGGTTAAACTTGCTAAAATAATATTCGGGATGTTTTTATCTCTATTAAGTATTGATGCAGATGTGTTACCTAAGATTAGTTTTGAGGATCAGATCAAAGACTTTGTAATTCAAAAAAGTAGGAGGAAACTTCAAATATAAATAAAGTGGAAGTATACAAAAATAAACATTATTTTCCCTCTTACTGTTTTGTTTTGTTTGGAAAAATAAAAATTCATTTTATGGTTTGTTATTGTTTATATTTTGAATTAAATAATCTTTTATGGGGGCACCAAAATCTTTTAAGTGCTTAGGGCCTCGATGGGTCTTAATCCGGCCCTGGGATTATATAAATATATATAAGAGAAGGAAACTAATAAAAGAAGTGGAAGTTGTGTGAAAAAGGAAAAATAGGGTAAACATGAAAGAGAGAGAAGTCTGTGAATGAATGATATAATAAAAACAGAC
>NC_069003.1:12741011-12741831 GCF_001194135.2 Octopus bimaculoides
AAAAGGAACGAAAACTATCGTCTGTTGCGTTGTTATCTATTTTTATAGGAACGAGAAATCGATCCAAAATGGCCGCCACATTTCAACAACGTTCGGTTTGTGTATGGAAGACGGAGATGCTATAGTGTGCGCGCGTGCGAGCGCGGGTATGTGTGTGTGTGTGTGTGTGTGTGTGTGTGTGTGTGTGTCTGAGAGAGAGAGAGAGAGAGAGATTGATGAAGGGTTTCTAAAAGATCACTTCCGTATTTTATGTGTTTATTTTATGTAATTAATCTAGCAGTGAATCGTCAAATACAGTTATATATTTACAGTTATATGTGTGCGTGTGCGTATGTGTGTGTGTCTGTCTGTTCGTGCACGCGTGTGTAGGCTCACTCATACACAGACAAACAAATCTTGCATACGCAACAAATATGTGCACAAGCAAACAAGTATATATATGTATATAGATATAGATAGATAGATACATACATACATACATACACAACCACACACATATATATATACACACACATGCATAATATACATATACATATGTATGGTTGTATGTATATATATATATATATATGTACGTATTGTATGTATACATGCATGCCTGTGTACATGTATGTATAAATGAAACTGTAGCATTGGACGTTCCAATATCCACAATACTTTACACACACACACACACACATACACACTGAGACGTGTATAAATGTATACACATCCGTCGGCAGTGTATATTTGTATATACCATACCTGAATATGTGTGTATAAAAATATATAAAAATATAAGTATATATGCATATATATATATATATATATATATATATATATA
>NC_069003.1:12743023-12743569 GCF_001194135.2 Octopus bimaculoides
TATATGAAACGAATAAAATAGGTGGTAGAGTGAAAAGCGGGTGGAGAAAAAGTTCTTAGAATCACTTTTCTATTCGGTGGAGATGGTCACCAAACATTTCTTTTAATCTCTTCTCGTTTATCCCGCTCTGTTCTCGTCACTTCTTGTCACGTCTGGCTCCAATGATCGACCGGTGATTGTTGACAATCGTATTGTGACAAATAATTTAGGTTAATAAAATTCCAACCAATGTAATTAATGGCAAAAAGGAAAGCAAAATGGCGGCCATAATTACTTACAATAACTTACAGTAATTTCATTTTCTTTCTTTCCTACTCCCATTCTATCTTTATTTATGTATATTTGTAACACATGTGCGTTCGTTCTACTTTAATCTGTGTGTATGTAGGCTTGTATAAACAATGTGTCTCTAAATATGCACAGTCAAGAATACACACCTATATAGTGTGTGTATGTGTATGTGTGTCTGTATAAAGAAGGTATTCATAAGCCTGCGCATATATATACATATATATAAATATGTATGTATGTATATGTATATATATA
>NC_069003.1:12744768-12745604 GCF_001194135.2 Octopus bimaculoides
ATATATATATATATATATATATATATATATATATATATATATGAATATTGTAATTTATTCGTAATCTGTTTCTCCGTAGAAAGTTGAATTCTGAGGTGTATATACTTTCGATATTCCTTCATGGAATTCATCTGTAAGACTGGCCCAATTGCCTCTGAATATAGAGAAGCAGTCCACCCTATTGAGCATTGTCTTCTTGTCTCTCCTTTGTTAACCAATTCCTGCACCTCAAAAGACCTTGCAGAAACAGCTATATGGCTATTTTGCTTCGAGGAATGAAACGAAGCAGAATAGAACCAAAAGATTAAAAGATTATACAAATGCATTTATTATTTCTACCCTGAACTCATTACCGATATTAAATTCCCACTGCCCCACCAACCCAGCGTGCGGTAACGTCCACTTTGATTAACACTTCTTTAAAAGGACAGGGTGGTCACAAATGGATTCAAGGACCCGGGGGAAATTTTTTAAGACAGAACGAAAAAGGTTACAGATCCAGCCACTCGCGAAGGGTGGTGTTACCTTCTCGAAATTCAAGGATATTCGCGACGTTTGAGGGAGTGACCCGCTGGAGGCCAGTTTGTCATCTGTCCGGAGCCGGCTTTGGTTCTTCGTACCCGTCTCTCCCTCAGGCCGATGGGTCAGCTGGATCTCCCCCACCCTGGAAGGCTTTTAATGATTGTATAGTTCCATCAAAGTTAACTTTGTGTTAAACCCAGCAGTGGTAGCAAGCAGAGTCGTATTTGGTTAGAGCAGTGCAAAAATGTCACTCGGTGCTTCTGTAAGCCATATATACATATATATATATATATATATATATATATATATATATA
>NC_069003.1:12749663-12750498 GCF_001194135.2 Octopus bimaculoides
ATGGGAAGAATGCAAGAATAGAAACAGTAGGTTAGTGTGTTAGATATATTGATGATAATCGTAACAGTTTCAAGTTCGAACCCACAGGGCGGTATTTACAACACTTTGTTTTGATGTGTGTGTGTGTTGTTAAAAGATCACATTCTTACGATTTCAGGCTCTCTCATACGCACGCACACACACATTTAGCGAAAGCACAAGGCTTATTATGAAGTTATACTCGCTTGTTAGTCACAGCTAAGCTTCGATATTTATATGGATGTGTCTATATCTATATATATTTACGTATAAACAAAGTATGTGTTTTGCCAGTTCGTGGCCAGGCGGCGATTATAGGTGTAAGAGAATATATTTTCATAAATTCGTGAGCATATATTCTTTTAGGTCTATAATTGCGGCCTGCATACAAACTGGCAAAACACATACCCTGTGTATGTGTGTTCGATATTGTTTATATCCCTCGGGCTGTGTCTCATTCATACTTTATATATAGTTATATATAGTTATATATATATATACTCTTTTACTCTTTTACTTGTTTCAGTCTTTTGACTGTGGCCATGCTGGAGCACCGCCTTTTAGTCGAGCAAATCGACCCCAGGACTTATTCTTTAGAAGCCTAGTACTTAAACTATCGGTCTCTTTTGCCGAACCGCTAAGTTACGGGGACATAAACACACCAGCATCGGTTGTCAAGCGATGTTGGGGGAACAAACACACACATACAAACATACACACACACAAACATATATATATATACATATATACGACGGGCTTCTTTTCAGTTTCCGTCTACCAAATCCACTCACAAGGCTTTGGTCGGCCCGAGGCTATA
>NC_069003.1:12752239-12754631 GCF_001194135.2 Octopus bimaculoides
AAATATCCCCACCCCACCCAGTACCATCGCCACCACCACCACTCGTGGTATTACTGACGCCACCATCACCACCAGGACTCTCCCGATCGTCTCTCGAATCAAACTCATTTATGTGTGGGCTAAGACTATGTTGCTACATAGCTTTCACATATCTATTTCTATACATCTGTTCATAGGCCGGCGAGCTGGCAGAATCGTTAGCACTCCGGGCGAAAAGCTTCCCGGTATTTCGTCTGCCGTTACGCTCTGAGTTCAAATTCCACCGAGGTCGACTTTGCCTTTCATCCATTCGGGGGCCGATAAAATAGGTACCAGTTACGCACTGGGGTGAGTGTAATCGATTTAATCCCTTTGTCCTTGTTTGCCCCCTCCATGTTTAGCCCCATGTAGGCAATACAGAAATAAATATATATGTCTTTCAAAGCAGCGAGCTGGCAGAATCGTTATCACACTGGGCAAAACGCTTAGCGGCATTTCACCCGTCACTACTTTCTGGGTTCAAATTCCGCCGAGGTCAACCTTGCCTTTCATCCTTTCGGGGTCGATAAAATAAGTACCAGTTGAATACTGAGTCGATTTAATCGACTAGTACCCTCCCCCAAAATTTCAGGCCGTGTACTTATAGTAGAAATGATATATATATATATATATATATGTATATATATATATATATATATATGTATACACACACACACACACACATATATATATATACATATATATATATATATATATATATGTATGTATCTGATCTATCTATCTATCTGCATATATTTTTGTTTGAGTGTCTCCTAACCATTGCTTGGCAACCGATGTTAGTGTGTTTAGATCCTCGTAACGTAGTAATTCGACAAAAGACACAGATAGAATAAGTACTAGGCTTACAAAGAATAAGTCTTGGGGTCGATTTGTTCGACGAAAATGCGGTGCTCAAGCATGGCCGCAGTCAAATGACTGAAACAAGTAAAAGAATAAAAGAATATATGTACTACATTTATATATATATATATATATATATACACACACACACACATACATATATTTTAATTTCCCGCATGCACATTGTTTGATTTTGATTTTGTTGATTACACAATATAGTTGGGTCAGCTGGGCACTGTCTGTGAGAAAAACAGCACCATGACGCAATCCAATCAGCTAGAAATTTGGAAACAGCATGCTGTACTGCTTGGCATTCGCGCCGGAAGCTCCAATACGAACATTTCAGATTGTTTGGATGTCAATCTGAGGACATGTTCCGAGAGTGATAAAAATCAAACATCCAGTCAACATCATGGGGTTTGGGGTGATCACTAGTAATAGACATTATGTCTCCATTCATCTTTTCACACGGCCTCAGACTCAACACAGAGGCCTACATCAAGTGCCTGGATGAGGTAGTGCTTCCCTGGAACACCTATGTCCGGAAACAGGACTTTGTACCATGCCACACAAGCAGGAATACCCAGTCATAGCTGTCAGACAATTTCTGCGACAACTCTAACATCTGGCCACCTAACTCCCCAGACAACAACTCCCTTCATTATTATATGTGGAACGCAGTTGAGAGAGAGACCAACAAAACTCCTTGTAGCACCAAAGCATTCACTAACATAAACAAGGAGACCGTCCAGAAGAATTGCAGGAGATTCCGAAGTCGTCTGGTGGCCGTAGTTGAAGCCAATGGCGATTTTATTGAATAAATTTACTCTTTAGTATTTCAAGATATTTTTATGTAATTTTGGAAATATAGCTGTTAAAATGAGATGTCAGTGTTATTTTCATTTTTGCATAATTTAGACGACAGTTTATTCACCGCACCCTGTATACATACATACATACATGCATGCATGCATCCATCCATCCATCCATACATACATACTTACATACATACATACATACATACATACCCCCCCCCCACATATATATATGGGTTATATGTATATGTATAAATAATTATAATATATAAGCATATTTTATAAATTATGTATTTATTATGAATGTATATATATATGTATGTATGTATGTATGCATGTCTGTCATTATTCAGATTTATTTCAAGATGTCTTGCCAATAGTGAAAGAATCGGTTTCTAACCTAGATCCAAGGCTCCTTCATTGGAATTTCAACATCAACAACAGGCTATATATATATATATATATATATATATATGTAAACTTTCGAAAGAACGTAAAATAATTCTTTTCAGGAAGAGACGTTCTTGAAGTCCAGGAAAGGTACAAACAACACTATGTATATATTGGGTTTAAAAATAATTGTTGGATACACACTCACACATATACACACATTTAAAACCGTCCATATTTACTAATCTTTCTCTATTTCTTTCTCTTACTCTCCCTCCCTCCCCCTCTCTCTCTTTCTCTCTCTGTCC
>NC_069003.1:12756582-12757625 GCF_001194135.2 Octopus bimaculoides
GATGACCGAAACAAGAGAATAAAAAAATAAAAGAATATATATATATATATATATGTCTGTCTGTCTGTGTGTGTGTGGCGCAGGCATGACTGTATGATAAGAAGCTTCTCAACCATACGGTTCCGGGTTCAGTCCCACTACGTGGAACCTTGAATGCCTCGGGCCGACTAAAGCCTTGTGAGTGGATTTTGTAGAAATTAAAAGAAGTCTGACGTGTGTGTGTGTGTGTGTGTTTGTCACCAGCGACTGACAACCGGTGTTGATGTGTTTACGTCTCCATAACCGTTAGAGCAAGTACCAGGTTCTAAAACATACGTCCTGGGGTCGACTTGTTTGACTAGAAAACCCTTCATGGCCGCAGTCAAATGATTGAAACAAGAGAAAGATAAAACACTTCCACCTGGGCGCCATTGATTACACACAACACGCCTGGACGATGCTCAGTTTCCATTGTAAAGAGAATTTATGAACACGCTGTATATGAAAGCATATCTATTAAGATTACACACACACACGTCATGTGTGTGTGAGAGGGTCACCCTAACCGTAAAAGTTCTGTCGTTAGTCTGGAACTTATTTAATAAATTTTTCATACACACACACACACACACAACGACATAATGTCGTGTTGCTATAAGGTTAGGTTGGGTCCGTCGAGATATGTATCTTTTATCTTTCACTTATTTTAGTCATTTAACAGCGGCCATGCTGGGGCACGGCCCTGAAGGGTTTTACCCGAACAAATTAACCCTGAGACGTAAAATTTTAAGCTTGGTACTTATTCTATCGGTCTCCTATGCTGAACCGCTACGTTATTGGGACGTAAACACACCAACATCGGTTGTCAAGCGATGGTCGGGGACTGGTGGACAAACAAACGCAAAGACACGCATACGCACGCACACACACACACACACACACACACACACACACACACACACACATATATACGATGGTCTTCTTCCAGTTTCCATCTATCAAATCCACTCAGAAGGCTTTGTTCAGCCCGAAGCTATAGTAGGAGACACTTGCCCAAGATGCCA
>NC_069003.1:12760244-12761212 GCF_001194135.2 Octopus bimaculoides
ATATATATATATATACAGAGAGAGAGAGAGAGAGAGAGAGAGAGAGAGAAAATAGAGATAGAGGAGGAAGGACTAAGAGAGAAAAGCGAGAACGAGAGGGTGAGGGAGACACGCACACGAATGTATGTATGTATGTTTGTATATGTATGTTTGTATATGTATGTTTGTATATGTATGTATGTATGTATGTATATGTATATATGTATGTATGTATGTACGAACCTTAGATATACAGTAACATGGCTATGCACATCACCAGATATTCTAGATAACCCTTAAAGACACAATTGCTCACCTATTGACATACTAACTGAGAAGGTAGGCTCAGACCTAGAAATTGTTCAAGACTCGGCTAGCCAAAAGTTCCCTAGTTTCCCATATCATTCTACACACCATCGAAAACTGTTCCACCACTTTGCATCACAGAGGTTAGGAATCAATCAAATTCAGTCCGAATTGTACATCATACATTATTGAAAGGACATCTGGTAGGGTAACAACTCATCAGTGCTTTGTTTGTTCTCTCGTTAAAACACTTTTCATCTGTGCCCTCAAAATGCGGTGGTTTTTATAGAAATGGCTAGCCTGAATCTAGGGGCTGTCTCCTATCTTACGCCTGTTGATCACTTGAAACCAATTATTAATCCCGCCACGAAGAAACTGGAGCTTATTGCTCCATGTTGGGAGTTCAACTGATATTGTGTGTGTCCTGAGTGACTTTACTCTACAACATTAGATCGGAGCAGCTGGTTCGTCAAAATAAACTTTGAGCCTTCATTACTTTATTCAGAGAGAAAAACGTGCACAGATACACCCCCCGTATATATATATATACATATGTATGTATATATTCTGTGTGTGTCTGTGTCTGTGTATGGGCGGACGCGTATACAAATATCGGACAATGAGGATGAGTGCTGAACATCACATTGGTGGATAAAAATTCTGTTTATGTGTATTACAATTAT
>NC_069003.1:12761222-12764371 GCF_001194135.2 Octopus bimaculoides
ATATATATATATATATATATAATATATATATGTATGTATACATATATGTATATATATATATACATATGTATGTATATATTCTGTGTGTGTCTGTGTCTGTGTCTGTGTATGGGCGGACGCGTATACAAATATCGGACAATGAGGATGAGTGCTGAACATCACATTGGTGGATAAAAATTCTGTTTATGTGTATTACAATTATCATTGGTTTCATGTTAAGGAAGCTTTTAACAATTATCGAGCCTATCACATAGAAAATCGGTTTCGTGTTTTAATCGAAAATGCCGACAAACACCAAGGCTCCATGTGATAGGCTTTATACTTGTTAAAGTCTTTCTTAACATGAAACTAATGGTAGCCTTAATACACAAATAATGTGTGTGTGTGTGTGTGTGTGTGTGTATATATACTAGCAAACACACCTGTCTTTTGGACCGTTTAAGTTGCTTTGGTGATATTTTTTCACTATCGAGAACGTTTATGAGTAACATGGCAATCTATGTTTCCGATTAATCTAGGAACAGAAAATCAGATTGAAGGCTGGTTATTGTGGAGGTCGTTGTACTTTAATAATCACAGAACATATAATTTGCAAGCGATGCAAAGTAGAGCTGCTGAAGTATTTTGAGAGTAGATTACGGATAATGACTACAAAATATAGTTGTTTTACATGAAAATGAAATTTCTTGTCAGAAACAGCCACATAAATGGCGTAATGAAATTGAAAGAAGACGTTGAAACTCTCCTTCTGCAAGTTTATTTTTTTCAATAGCAAAGGGAGCTCTTTTTTCGGAGAGATAAACTAACAAAATCCCCTTTATTCTGTCTTCTCACATAACCTGCGCATAAACTAACTGCGAATACTGCATAAAGTTAAATTGGTATGGAACTTTCTGAAAGATACGTATAGCTTTCGCTAATGGAAGCAAAACTCTTATTTAAAGATTAATTCTGTGGGACGCATCATATGTGATTGTTTAAAAAAGGCTAGAATGACAATGCTAAAATTTATTTGAAACAATAGACAACAGTCGAAATATCATAATGGATGGGTAAATAAGCATCCTTAAAGTGAAACAACGCATTAGAAGGTAAACAAAGGTATCAACAAACTTTGGCAAGCTTACCTTTACCTATTCTGAGTTACATCAAAGGTGATGTTCTCTTCCCTCTCTTCTGTTTGTTGGGGGTACAAACACAGACACACGAACACACACACATACATATATATATATATACACATACATATATACGACGGGCTTCTTTCAGTTTCCGTATATCAAATTCACTCACAAGGCTTTGGTCGGCCCGAGGCTATAGTAGAAGACACTTGCCCAAGGTGCCACGCAGTGGGACTGAACCCGGAACCATGTGGTTAGTAAGCAAGCTACTTACCACGAAAAAATTGTACATTTCAACCTTGGCTATGTTTTTAGGTATTTTTACTTGTAACTATTGGGAGATAGTATTTGGTTATGTAATTGTCTCAGTAATCAATCTTGAGAAGCTGGGCTTCACAAAGCCAGAAGGAATGGCTAATTAGGAATTTGTAATTACAAGCCGTTAAGGATCTGAAATAAATATTTAATATTTCAGGCGTTTAGCCTTGAAGTATATATAACGTATACCTGAGTAGACATAAAAACATCTATAGGTATTCATATACAGGGCAAAAAGACAGATACGTACAAACCGGAAAGAAAAATAAAACGGTAAAGCCACCAGCCATCCGTTCACAAAATCAAAATGACAATGTAAACAAAGTACCAGACTTAATCTTCAAGTTTAGTTAATATAACAGAAACAAATAGCATAAATAGATGTGAGTGGCATTTTATCAGCTTATTTCACTGTCACCCTCCACTGGAAAACACAATATTCTTGCATAAAATTTGGAGAAGAAATAACTCTGATCTAAAAGTAACTTTTGATCCCAGCAAAACAGTTAATTTAACATAGATACATAGGTATATACAGAGACGCATATATATATATATATATATATATATATATATATATATATATATATATACGTGAGTACTTAGTTCGTGTTGTCTAAATTCTAATGAAGGAGGCATGTTTTTGAGGTGTAGGCGAATTTTTTCTCTACTGTAAGAGAAATTTGAAAACTAAACCAGAAAAATATACATAGAAACACCATACACACACACACACACATACTCTGTTTCTCACCACCATCCCCACACATTCACGCACGCACGCACACGCGCTCAGGCTCACGCAGAGGCACATATATAAAGATGGAATGCTGCATGTGTGCGTGGGTGTGTGAAAGAGTAAGAGGGTGAGTGTGTGCAGACACCGTTTGATGTATACGCATGTAACGTGCTACCTTACAATTAAAATACAGTCGTACAAATTATACACACGAACGGATATATACAGCAATGTGTATGCACACGCATATACGCAAACACTAGCAGATGTGTTTTCCATAATTACGTAAATATACGCATAAAGAACGAATAAAATTGAACTTAGCGGTTCTGTGTGTGTGAGAGAGAGAGAGAGAGAGAGAGAGAGAGAGAGAGAGAGAATGTGTGTGTGTGTGTGTGTGTGCGTGCGTGTGCGTGCGTGTGTGTGTGTGTATTTAGTTATGTTTCGTACTTGGATTGGTGTCTTTGGGTGCTATTATGTATGTGCATATGTTGGTGTGAATATATATATATGTCTATAAGTAAATATACGTATGTATGTATGTATGTATGTATGTATGTATGTCTGCATGTCTGTCTATCTGGTTGTATGCATTTATGTATGTATGTATGTATGTATGTATGTATGTATGAATGTACGGATGTATGGAAGTGTATGTCTGCATGTATGTATGTGTGTATGTATATATATATATATATATATGTTTTTATATATGTAATATATATGTCTACATTTATGTTTATGTGCGTTTGCTTGTATGTATATATGTGTTTCTGTAAGTGTATATTCTGTAATGCCGTGTATTTAGATTTGTGGCGGAGGGATGAAAAAGAGAGAGAGAGAGAGAGTGTGTGTGTATGTGAGTTTTCTCTGTGTGTTAGGACGAAAATGGTGGTGGTGGTGGTGGTGGTGGTGGTGCAAGGAAGAAAGTGGGTGCGGCGACGGTGGTATTGAATAAAAACACGTGTTGG
>NC_069003.1:12764743-12769438 GCF_001194135.2 Octopus bimaculoides
CCCCCCCCAGTGTTTAATTGGTAACTTATTTTATCGACTCCGAAAAGATGAAAGGCAAAGTCGATGGGCGAAATAGCACTAAGCATTTCCTCCAGCGCGCTAACGATTCTGCCCGCTCGCGGCCTTCATAATAATCGTAATAATAATGGTATGAACACAAACCTCAGAAAGTGGCAGAGTTGGAGACTTGGAAAATCCTCTGGGATTTCCCGATCCAAACAGATCAGGTGCTAGAGCGTAACAGACCGGACCTAGTGGTGGTCGATAAGATGCACCACCTATGCTACATAGATGATGTTGGATGCCCCGTTGACCGAAGAATAGTCAAGAAGGAAGAAAAGACAGATAAATGCAACACTCTTAAGTACGAAATAGCCAGGTTATGGAAAATGAAGAAGGTGAAGATAGTACCAATTATTGTTGGGTCCTTAGGAACAGTATCAGAAGCCATCAAGAGGAATATTAAAGGAAATTGGAATAGAGTGCCCGGTAGAACTGTTACAAAAGGTTTGCCTCCTTGGCACGGCCAGAATAATCAAGAAAGTATCAGATAGTTTAAAAGAATGGGTAGCATGATACGCCAGGAGTTCCAACAAAACATGAGATAAAAAGAAATAATAATAATGATAATAATAATCGTTTCTACTAAAGGTACAAAGCCTGAAATTTTTGTGGGGAGGGGACATATCGATTACATCGAACTCAAGGTTTCACTGGTACTTACTTCATTGACTCTGAAAGGGTGAAAGGAAAAGTCGACTTCAGCGGAATCTATGCCCGGATGCAGTACCAGGCAGTGGCTCTCATGGCTTCTGATCTTAACTGATTGGAAGTGTTATCATGTACATTGTTTTGTTTTGGTATAAAAGATGGTCGACAGCAAATATTCTGCTCACGACAACAAATTTGCTTGTCAGTTGTTTGACTTTAACCAGTTGAGCATGTCCCTTGGTGGCTGACAGTATGTGCATCTCTGATCATGAGCAGAAGTAGTGGGAGAGCATCATAGCCATGTGTTGAGAGGAATTCTTTGGGGTTTGAATAATTCACAACTGGAAACATGGGTGTTTTGCTCAACATCCTTAAACAAACCTTATTCAAAGACCTTTCGAGCAGGATGGGCTACTCGAACTGAAGAAGATTCTAACTGGGCCTCACCTGCAAGGTCATGCGTTGTTTATCATGATATGAGATCACCATGTCACGTACATATAGTTGTGATGCATATGCCTGGTGTACCATAATCAGACGGGTAGTCATGATGGGTATACTTGATGGGTATACTGGGCTTCGTATATTTTACCTCAGTGTCACTTTGATGGCATGCACTGCTCTCTCACTCAATAATAATAACAATAATAATAATTTTTGCCACAGGGGCAGCTTGAGGGAAGTGGGGGATGAGTCGATTACATCGACCCCAGTGTTCGATTGGTACTTATTTTATCGACCCTGAAAGGATGAAAGGCAAAGTCGACATCGGCAGAATTTGAACTCAGAATGTAGTGACGGGCGAAATACCGTTAAGCATTTCGTCCATCGTGCTAACGATTCGGCCAGCTTGCTGCCTTAATAATAATCCTTTCTACTATAGGCACAAGGCCTGGAATTTGTGGGGAAGGGGATAGTCGATTACATCGACCCCAGTGATCAACTGATACTTATTTTATCGATCCCGAAAGGATGAAGGGCAAAGTCGACCTCGACGGAATTTGAACTCAGAACGTAAAGACGGACGAAATGCCGCTATGCATTTTGTCCGATGTGCTAACAGTTCTGCCAGTTTGTCGCCTTAATACCAACAACAACAACTGCAATAATAATAATAATAATAATAATAATAATAAATATGCCCGGATGCAGTACCAGGCAGTGGCTCTCATGGCTTCTGATCTTAATTGATTGGAAGTGTTATCATGTACATGTTTTGTCTTCGTGTAATAGACGAGCTACAGCAAATATTCTGCTTAATACCACAGGTTTGCTTGTCAGTTGTTTGACCTTAACCAGTTTATCTTAATATGAGATCACCATGTCGCACACATATGGATGTGATGCATGTTCCTGGTGTACTCCTATCAGACGGGTAGTCATGATGGGTATATTGGGCTTCGTATATTTGTACCCAGTGTCACTTTGATAGCATGCGCTGCTCTTTCATTCAGTAATAATAATAATCCTTTCTACTATAGGCACAAGACCTGAAGTTTTTTTGGTGGGGAATAGTTGATTACATCGACCGCAGTGTTGGACTGGTACTTTCTTAATAGACCCCGAAAGGATGAAAAGCAAAGTCGACTTCGGTGTAAAGACTGACGAAAAGCCATTAAGCATTTAGCTTGGCATTTCGCCACCTTATGTTATACATATATATGTAGATAGATATGCACATCAGTATTTCGTACAAGCAAATGACATATTCCAGTAGAAAACCGCCCGGAGAGCGGTGTTTGTGTTGGCATGTACAAATATGTGAAACTCATTAAGGTTAAATTAAAAGTATCGTTTGTGTTGCAGCTGCATGTCTCCCAGACTAAGTTGCAGGCATATTACTGGTTGTACCGGCATTAGATGGAAGATGCAAAATATTTTACGAACGGACATCTCTACCTAAGATCCGAACGTATCTTTGTTAACCCGCACGACGGACGATGCGTTGCGATTATTCCTTTGAACCTTTTTCCTATTACAGCTTTCTGTGCTCTTATTCGCCGCCAGCCGCCAGACACCAAGCTGGTATTTGTATTGGACCTGCGTTGAGCTCCACCACTGTTGTAAGCGTTCGGGTCAGGTTAGCACTTTGAAGATAACTAACTTTCTCTCTCCTTCCGATCAATTATGCAGTTCATGTAAAGGAGCATGGCTACGAAAAAGAAAACGAACTTTCGAGCCACTTGGAACAGTTCATATTCATTTCATTTATCTCTTCCGCTCTCTTACTCTCTCCTTTTCCCCTGCCTTTAAAACCTTCTCGCTTTCTTTACATGTACGCCTATCTGTGTGTTTCTGTCTCTCTGTGGCCGCTGTTTTTATCTAAGCCCTCTCGTTGTCTGACTGTTTGCCCGTCTGCCTGCACGCCTACCCTCTCACCGTCTCTTTCCCGTCGTTTTCTGTCTTCAGAATTTTTTGCTTCGTTCCAAATCCCCATTCTTAATCACCCACACGCTTGCTACTTCCTTCTACGTTAACTCCTCCGTCCTAGAATGTGTCAGTCTTTTGTCTGTCTGTCGGTCTGTTTGTCTGTTAGTCTGGCTCTCTGTGTCTCTGTCTATCTATATATGTCTCTCTGGTTATTGGCCTCTCTTCCTCTCTCCCTCTCTCTCCAAACATTACACACAAACCCAAATAGACAGACACACACACACATTTGTCTGTGTGTGTGTGTATGTTCAACTCCGTCTCTATTACGCATGCACACGCCCGTCTGTCTGTTTGTCAGTCTGTCCCTCTCCCTCCCCCTCTCTCTCTCTCTCTATCTATCTATCTATCTATCTATCTATCTATCTATCTATCTATCTATCTATCTATCTATCTATCTATCTATCTAGCTAGCTAGCTAGCAAGCTAGCTAACTAGCTGTCTGTCTAGTTATTTATCTTCCCTATCTCCCTGTCTGTCTGTCTAGCTATTTATATTCTCTCTCTGTCTGTCTGTCTAGCTATTTATCTTCTCTGTCTGTCTGTCATCACTCTTCTCACTCCTCACCTTGCTTTACCTAATCACATATGCCTATTCTTCGGCAGATATACACAGTATGCACGTATATATTTATCTTTATAGCTGTATATGTGTACCTTGTACTCGCATCTACAATGTTGCACTTCTTAGCCTGAGAAACAGACAAACCGTTAGCTTTGAAGTAATCCGAGGAGAATTACTGGACCCTCAGTTGTGGTTCCTTTGATCCCTTCTCAAGCAGCAGATAATGGTGTCTTGTCCAAGAACCTAGCTGCAAGTCTGAGTCGTTCAAGAGGACGGCTCTGTCTTTCTCATAGAAAAACGCCGCCGTCCGTCACTTTAGCCATGGTGCGACACGGCGGCCATCTTGAGTGATTTTAATTTCTTTTTCTTTTTCGTATTTCGCAGCGATTTGGAATGTTTCTACTTGTAATAGATGTTAGAGAGTGATAGAGAGGGAGAACAAGGAACAAGAGAGGAGAGAGAGAGAGAGAGAGAGAAAGAGAGAGAAAGAGAGGAAAAGTGAGTGTAAATAGGGAAAAAGTAGAGCGAATAAGGTGAGAGAGGAGAGGAGAGAGGGACGGTGGTAGAATGGAGAGAAAAGAGAGAGAGAGGACATAGATTGGAGAGTAGGAAAGAAGGAGAGAGGACATAATATGAATAACGGAGAGGAAGGAAAATGGCGGACATAGAGCGAAGAGAAAGGAAAGAAAGAGGGAAGGATGGGAGAGATGGAGTGGATATAGAGAAGAGAAGAAAAAAGAAAGATTGAGTGAGTGAGAGAGAGAGGGGGAAAAGAAGAGTAAATTAGAGGGAAAGAAGGAGAGATGGAAGGGAAAGAAGGAAGGAGAGTGGGGATAAAGAAGAAGTGAGGATGAATATGAGTGGGGGAGAGAGAAAAGAAAGAAGGCAAGAAGGGGAGGGGGAAGTGAATGAAGTGTCTCTGACTAAATAAAGAGAGAGAGAGAGAGAGTGAAAGAGAGAATAAATGAGAGAGAGGGGTAGAGAGAGAGAGAG
>NC_069003.1:12772420-12773821 GCF_001194135.2 Octopus bimaculoides
AACTGGCCAGGAGAAAATTGTATAGTAGCTCCTCAAGTGGATTGTACCCGTAATTCAAAGGGTACAGGTACAGTTTTGTTATACACGCTGTCTCACGTTGATTCTACCAGAGAATTTCGTCAAGAGAAACACGTGTCTGTGGAGTACTCAGCCGCTTAGATAGACGTTTATACAACGTTTATTAACTTGAGTCGAACAGCTGAACTGGATTGTTCATCGTCGAAAGGGACTGAGACCCACCACCATAATATAACTGGTGCGAGTCAATTATTCACTGATTAAGAAAATTAGACAATTGTTAAAGGAATGGAGGGGGGGGGGGTAAATTACTCAGGACTGACTTCTGCTTCAAGAATTCATAGCTAAGTGCAGACCAAGTAGTGGGCCAGAAAATAAAACAAAAATAGAAAGAAAGAAAGAAAGAAAGAAAGGACTATAGCAGATTAATTGAATATTATGATGGCATTCTCGTAGAATGTTGTGGAATCCAGTTGAACGAGGAATTGCAAGATTGTGGAACATTCATTGGCGAACTGAAGCGACAAACAGTCACACTTTAAAATATATCTTTCGTTCTCTTTCTCTCTCTTTCTGTCCTTCTCTCTCTCTCTTTCTCTCTCTCTCTCTTTGTTGCTATTCCATAATCTGTTTCCCTTCCCTCCTCTACTTCCATTGTCAATTATATGTGCGTGTGTGAGAGCAAGAGAGTGAAAGTGAGAGAGAGAGAGAGAGAGAGAGTTCGTGCGTGTTTGTACGCGAGAATATGCATGTATAAGCGTATGTTTTTCACTCTTCAATTATTATTTACAATATGTATACCGTTTATGTTTATATATATGTATATCTATATATATATGTGTGTGCATGTGTGAATGTCTGTTTATATGTATATTTGTAACTACTTGTATGTTCGTGTATGTGTATGTCTGTGTGTGTATGCGTATGTGTGCGCATGTGCATATTCTATTAGACAAATACACAGATATATATATATATAAGCTTATATACATATACATCCGTACATACATAAATATACACATAAAAGTATATGTGCTTTTGCATTCATACAGACTTCGCCACATACGCTTGTCTACCTACATCCCAACCTACATACTTACCTACTTACTTACACACATGCATACATTGCATACATAGCATAACATTACAGTATATACATATTTACATAGATGTAGGGTAGACAGAGAAGTGAGAAAAACCTGCATACACACGCGCATACGATCACTGAAGGACTCTGTTGCGATGAAAATGTCAACGAGATGACATTTGGAAAGCTTACATCGCTATTTCAGTCCCAAAGCCAACCTACTTGAGCTTTAAATAAATTATAATGAACCCCCGTTGATAAATATATATATGTATATATATATATATATGTATATA
>NC_069003.1:12773831-12775578 GCF_001194135.2 Octopus bimaculoides
ATATATATATATATATATACGCGCGCACACAAACACGCACACATACAAAGATATATGTAATGTATGTATGTATATATATATGTATGTATGTATGTATGTATGCGTGTTATAACACATGTATATATAGAAATGCATACGTACATATAACACATGTATGTATAAATATGAATATGTGTATGTATGTATGGATATATAAGTGCATATTTGTATATGTTTGTATATGCATATTACTCGTGTCTGTATATATGTATGCATGCGTATGTGTGTTATACCATACAGACACTCGCACACACGCATATGTGTGTGTTTGTGTGTATCTATGTATCTATATCCAGACATATATATATATATATATATATATATATATATATAATATATTTGCATTTATTCATTTATGTATGTATGTGTATTTATGTATGAGCATACGTACATATAGGTTATGTACGATCTCCATATATTTATATATATCGATGGACACATACACACACATTTCCACTTCCAGCGGTGGAATAGTGACTGGCTGACAGGCTGGCCGGTGTGCTACCTGGCAGGATCTTCTGTTGGCCGGATGTTGGTAAGGGTCTGTGATTGCTGCCTGCAACATACGAAGAACTATAACCCAATTGGTTCCAGATCAATGCTTTTATTGGAACTTTGTACACACAGAGAATAGACAATTGTGGCGGATGGCATGGTTGGGAAGTCGCAGAGGAAATTAATGGGTTGTTTCTAGTTAGGTACAGAAAAAAAAAATCGCAATTTAAAAAAAAAAAGGGAAATAAATAAAATATAAAAATAGTTTTTTTTCTTCTTGAAGCAGATTGACTGTTTGTGGTAGTGTTGGTGGTGGTGGTGGTGGTGGTGTTGCATTTAGTGGTGGCGATGTTGATGAACACGGTGTTGGTGCCGATGGGGATGTCGGTGGTGATGATTGTTGTGGTAATGTGGTAGTTGTTGTGGTGGTGGTGGTGGTGGTGGTGGTGGTGATAGTTGTTATGGTAGCGTTGTTGTTGTTGTTGTTGTTGGTGGTAGTTGTGGCGGTGACGGCGGTTGTGGCACTGGTCGTTGGAACGCGTACACGTCATGTGTATCGATTAGCAGCCTGTGTATATTGGAATGGTTCTAGAACGAGACTAGAAGAAATTAAGGAAGGAAGGAAGGAAGGAAGGAAGGAAGGAAGGAAGGAAAGAATACAGAAACGAATGAAAATGAATGAAAGAAAGAAAAGAAACGTAAAGAAAGAAAGCAAAAATAAAATGAAGAAAAAAACTGAAAGAAAGAGAGGAAGAAGAAGAACGAGGAGGAAAGATGAAAACGGATGGAGAAGAAGAAGAAGAAGAAGAAGAAGAAGAAGAAGAAGAAACAGTATCAATGAGACAAATCGTCGATGAAATGAACGAACGTAAACGTCATTATGAAACTATTGCTATTTACGTTCGGGAATTGGTTTCATTTGCTGTTGGGATATGAGGTATCCTAATTAATGATGGTATAACAATAGGTGCACCATCGAGACCACTACTTGCTAATGTTTATGGATAAGCTACTTTTTGGACAAATTAGGTCTTGAAGAGTGTAATACTATAAACTCACATACACACTATATATATATATATATATATATGTAGATATATGTGTGTGTGTGTGCGTATTTATATATGAATGCATGTATGTTTGTATATATATATATATATATGTATCCATGTATATATATATATATATATGTATGTACATATATTACATATAT
>NC_069003.1:12776816-12779920 GCF_001194135.2 Octopus bimaculoides
CGGCGTTCGACAGCCACTGACCTTGGTGAGAGAGACAAAAACCTAGCAATCTTATATCTACTTTTCCAGTGAAATTCTTCACTGATATCGAAAAGGTGAAAACAAGCAATGTTAATTCTCTAAATGAAGTATTAACAGTAACTGCACGATAAAGTGTAGTATATTGCCACTTAAGTGTGGCTGACCCCTAGAGTGGATGTTACTGTTGCTTTTAGCCTCAGGAGGACATCTCCTCCAGCTGGCTTATCGACACACGACTGTGTCCTGTTTGCCAAGGGAAGTTATCCCTCTCACCATGATCTATAGCATGATCTATCACCATGATCTATCACCATGATCTATCATATATATATATACATATATACATGATAGATCGCTGACCAAAACATTCAAATTTTTTCTCCTTGTTTTCTCCTTATTCTTTCTGTTGAAGAGCGTAGCTCGAAACGTTAAAGACTTTCTCTATTCCCGAGCGTTAAACTAATACATCCTTTTGTTGTTTACACCACCTGTCCTCGTCTGTTGCTGTTTCTTGCGTAAATTCTCCCATATACATATATATATATATATATATACTTATGTAGCTGTGTGTATGAGTGTGTGTGTGTGTGTGTGTGTGTGTGTGTGTGTGTGTGTGTGTGTGTATAACACGTCCATTTCGGATCAAGTCTAGAAGGCTGTATGATTTCTACAGGATCTTGTAACCCCTTATACAAAACCCACATTGATTCAATTTAGAAGCAATAATAGTGATTAAGGTTAGCTATTATAATATTTATTATCTGTCATAACCAACAGGCGAACTGTCATATAGTCGCTTGGCTGATTAAACGTAGCAATGAATTTTTTTTCAAATCCAACCCAACCGGTTGAAAAAAAATTAGACACATACAATAATATGTAGTTCTAGGGATGGTGTGTTGATCCTCACTATGGTCAGCATTCAACATGCTTCTATACACGGATGTGTAGGCCCTTGGGGAAAATATTTAGAGGAAGACTGGTAGTTATGCAGCCAGGCAAGTCTCCACATCTCTACACCGTTCATGTTTATCCAAGGGAAAAGCCGCTGCCAATTTTGGTTTATAACAGCTTGGCACCAGTATCGTTGTCGCAGACGTTGCTCTCTGAACACAAAAAATCGGAACAGGTGGCGTGATCCTCTTCCGGTTCTGCTAATCCACTGACCATCGGGGGCACTAGACAGCACCTCCAGGACTACACATTATAGTACGTGTCTGTCTTTTTTCAAGCGGTAGAGTACGATTTGACGGAAATTTAGCTGGTATTATTTTAGCCAACCGAACGTTAATTATGGTAGTCATAATAATGATTTCAAATTTTCACACCAGGTGAGCAATTTCCGGGTAGAGGGTAAGTCGATTACATCGACCTCAGTCTCAACCTGTCTCAACCAGTTTCAACTGGTGACGGACGAAACGCTGCTAAGCATTTGCCCAACGTGATAACGATTCTGCCAGCTCGCCGCCTTTGTTGGAGTTATAATAATACTAATAATAACAATAATAATAATAATAATAACAATAATAATAATAATAATAATAATAATAATAATAATAATAATAGTAATAATAATAATAACTATAGATACTGAGTTAAAATTCCGCTGAGTTCGACTTTGCCGGTCATCCTTTGGGAGTCGGTGAAATAAGTACCACTCAAGTACTGGAGTCGCTGTAATCGATTTCCTCCTCCCCTCAATAATTACTGACCACGTGACAACATTCGAATCCATTATAATTGTAATAGATTAAGGCAGTTAGCTGACACAATCGTTAGCGCGCCGGCAAAATGCTTAGCGGGATTTCGTCCGTCTTTATATTCTGAGTTCAAATTCCGCCGCGGTCAACTTTGCTTTTCATCCTTTCATGGTGGATGAAATAAGTACCAGTTACGCATTGAGGTCGATGTAATCAAATAATTCCCTCTCCCAAAGTTTCAGGCCTTGTACCTTTAGTAGAAAGAGTGTCTTTAGCAGAGTTCACTCTGTTACAAGCATTCACCCCAGGGCTCCGGTTGGAATATACTCTCTCCCACCAGTCTCTAAGGCCCTCTAATAAAAGGGACCAGGACAAAGCCTTACTTCCTAAATAAAAAGGAAGATAGAAATTAACTGGGCGACGCATTAAGTCCATCACATTGACTCCTAAAACAGAAATGGTCTCTTCGTCATACTCCACATACAGTTTGCGTCTACCAAATTTCACTCTGATACAGACACGGGGCAGTGGTAAAAGATACTTGCCTAAGGTGCCACGCATTAAAATTTAACCCCTTCTCTTCCCGCCAAATCGCGTCTAGTCAGGTTCACCAAAGTTAATAGAATTTCGTTCGAAATGGAGATTAGCAGAGATGCACATTTATCTTGGAGAATCATTAGAGCATGAACAATCCAAAAATCGATGCTGGCATTTCTGCAGACAAAAATATGACCGACATTAGTTATTCTCAAGATGGCCGCCATCAAATAGGTATTTGGTGTAAACTCGGTTTCTCATCATTCTGGAAACTTCATAAAATATGCCAATCCTATGTTCTCTGGGTCAAGGGATTTAAGAAAGGGTGATCCGGATTATAGAAAAAGAAAAAAAAATCAAAGATAACTGTAAACTCTTGTCTTTACATTTGTGTGTAGCTGTATGATAAGTTCGCTTCGCAATCTAGAGGTCAAGGGTTTGATCCTACTGCGTGGCATCTTCAACAAGTACCATTTTCTGTTACCTCGGGTTGATTCATACCATTTGGGTGCATAGGGTAGAGAAAAACTGTACTGAAGACCGCGTAAGTTTTACGTTCAATTCATCAGGAACTGTTTTGCCAAATACCGAGACCTACTGATTCCGCCCGAGGATTACATTAATGGTACATATGGGGATGAATACTCAACGAATATATATATATCTATCTATTGTCTGTCTTTATGTTCTGAGTTCAAATTCCGTCGAGGTCGACTTTGCCTTTCATCCTTTCGATAAATTAAGTACCAGTTGCGTAGTGAGATCAATCTAATCTACTGGCCCCCGCCCCCAAAATTTCGGGCCTTGTGCCTAGAGTAGAGAAGAATATATAAATATGTATATACA
>NC_069003.1:12780253-12783509 GCF_001194135.2 Octopus bimaculoides
AAAAAAAAACAACTTTCAGCAATAGTGTTTTTGTTTTTTTGTTTTTGAAGTGGAAGGTTGTAAATTTTTCCCATATCGAAGTTCGATAAGCTAAAAAAATTATTTTATAGTTCACGGTTAACAACTGGGGTTATTGTGTATGCGAATAAAAATCAAAATGTACTGCCAATGTATCCTCAGGCGGAAAAGAGTTGGTAAGATCATATGTGGCGTTGCTTGCACGGATTCCCGTGACTTTCTGTCGCCACCCAATTGTATTATATTATTTGAATTGGGAGCGTGAGTCATAATGAGTCTTTCATCAGCTGATTACACAACCATGGAAGCCACCCCTATGAATGCATCGTAGTTACTCTCTCGATAGAGCGCGGTGATCCCGACCATTGATCTAAGATCCTCCGCTCAGCATCAATGTAAGAAGCACTGTGGCTCAGTTGAGCTCTTCCGCTGTCTCTTCACAATCAGACACACTGCAGTCCCATAACTTCGCTAATATCACTGCCAGGGTTGCTGAACGGGTACTATGCCTTCCCAAAAGTCATAGCAAGGTACTTTCGTGAGGTACTTTCGTGAGGTACTTTCGAGATATCAGCATACCCTTTATACGTCTATTCAACGACCATGTAATTGAATGTCCTGGGTGTGACTTTAAACCGTATTTGGTAGATGGGGCCTTGATTCGGGAGCCCCGGGGTTTTGAGAAGTGTGGAACTACTTAACCACTATTGTTCCCAGGTTTATTCTGATCCAGTGTAGTAACCCCTGACGGGGCCATAGTTATGGAGTAATTAACATATTAGGGCTTTTCCACCTATGCATGTGAAGACTGGATCCAGAAGACCCTTAAGAAGAAACTTTCATGGTTCAGCGGAAGGCGACTGCAGAATCACATGGTGGAGTGAAGTGAGAAAGATTAGACAAGAAAGACATTTTGGTTGTCCACTGCATCTGTCGTCATCCCCATTCTTTTTGACTTGGTCTTGCCACAGGATTGAAGATGGTCACGGATGAGAGAGTGAGGTTGACTGTGTGTAACTCCCTACTTTAAGCAAGTTAGCAGTCATCCTTGACGATGACTGTATGGTCCTCATCGCTCAGACGGATGAATTCGGTAGATCAAACAATTGAAACATCATCGTCGAAACTGACGGAGAACCTTGCATATATCTGCGGTAATTTCTTTGAAGTTAAACGGGTTTGTAAAAGTAAGACAGTTGCTTTGTTAATTATCAGGTTGAACTCCGAAGTTCAATACACAGGATGTTGGAGTTACGTCTGGAACCTCTTAACCACACGGCCACGCCTACCGAACGTCTCTTCAAGATATCAGTTTATCGATTTAAAAGAAATTGATTTTTGTCGATACAGATCAATCACCACCAAATCTTGAAGTCTTGTGTTTAAATATAATTTAGTGGCCTACGCTTACTAGACACATACATTTGTGTGTCTAGACGCAGAGAAATACACACATGTCTGTGTGTATGCATGTGTTTGTATGCGCGTGTAATCAAAGTACATATATGCATGTATAAATGTGTGTGTGTGAGTGTGTGTATGTATGTATACGTTCATATATATATATATACATACACGCATGCATCACGGAGTGGTTAAGCAGCACGCTTAAGTTCGACCCCATTCTGTGTTACTGCAGGTGTATTTTAACATAACTCCGGGTCAATCGAGGCCTCATCTGCGAAATTAGGAAAACGGAAACGGTGTGGAAGCCTCATCAGATGGGCTTGAACCTATAATTCAATGGTTTGGCCATGTCAATACATTTCAACCTGGTTATACCTGACAATTCCGTTAAAGGGCATAAGTGTCTGAGGAGTACTCAGCCAGTATTTTAAAGAGCCAGCCTTGTCCCATTGTGTGTCAGGTTGAATCTCCTTGAAAACTACATTAAGGGTACACATGTCTGTGAAGGGTACGCGAGTACTCAGTGATTTGAATGTTAATTTCACGAGCAGGCTGTTTCCGTTGATCGGATCAACTGGAACCCTCGTCGTCGTAACCGACGGAGAGCCAGTTAATTCTAAAAGTAAATATTTAAATAGCAAACAAAGACTTAACATGTACAAAATGCATCTCTCACTCTTTCCAACTCCGTCTGTCCACAGTACACACACAGAGGACTTTCTGCGATCCCACGGAAGCGTTTCCACCACCTTTGAGAAGCTTACTACCATGTGTGTGTGTGTGTGTGTGTGTGTGTGTGTGTGTGTGTGTGTGTGTGTGTCTATGTTGTGTGCGAAGCCGTCAAGTGATGAGACAGACGAGATATGCAGCAAGATTTATGAGAGAATTAAGTATTATTAAGACAACCTTAATTATTAGAAGGCTCAGTGTGCTGAATGTCCGACAGACAGAATTACTGAATGAATATATGAATGCCTGAATAACTGAATATATGAATTAAAGAATCAGTGCATTGAATTAACGAATGAATAAACTGTTGAGTCATTTTGTATTTCGTACAGATTACTTAACAAGGACGTCATTTCAAAACAAAAACAAAAAAAAAACATTTGTTGGTTGGTAAATGGCGGGGGGAGCGCCATGTCTATGCAAGAGAAGAGGTATGAATGTTAAAGATTTTACATGTAAAAGAGCGCGTGTCCTTCAGCGGAAATTAATATTTCTGAACTTAAAATTGTGGAATTACTCATCGAAGGTTCCATGAAAACCAAAATTGATTGTTTATAAATAACAACAACAACAACAATAATAATAATAATAATGATGATAATAATAATAATAATAATAATAATAATAATAATAATAATCCTTTCTACCTTGTGCCTACAAGGCCTGGATTTTTGGGGGAGGGGAAAGTCAATCACATCAACCCAGCACTCAACTGGCGCTTAATTTATCGATCCCGAAAGGATTAAAGGCAATTCGACCTCGGCAGAATAATGATGATGATGATGATGAGGAGGAGGAGGAGGAGTGGGAGGAGGAAAATTAACAATATGGTGTATTTAACTTAATGGCCTATCAACGTATAGAGTGAGTTTCTTTGCCCTAGGTGTCGATAAGACACTCGACAAGTAATGGAAACACAACTGAAGGAAGAAACAATTCATTTTTCTAACGAAGTCTTTGACTAATAAAAGCATAATCTGTTCTTCAAGACACTCAAAAACATTGCTTAATATATGTGCATGTGTGTAAATATATATATACATTTACACATAATATATAATATATTATATATATATATATATATATATATATATATATATAT
>NC_069003.1:12784436-12788786 GCF_001194135.2 Octopus bimaculoides
ATATATATATATATATGTATATATATACATGTATGTATGTATGTATGTATGCATGTATGTATGTCTGCATGAATGTATGTATGCATGCACGTATGTATGTATACACATCACTTGAATACCGAACTATATAGAAAACTCTGATGATCGCTTACGTGAAACTTTGTGTAACAGTTTGAGAAGTTGCTAAACTTTAATAAAAACTCGCACACACCCACGCGCACACATAATTATTATTGTTACGAAACCGTCGTGCTGGCAAAATTGTTGGTGCCTCTGACAAAATACCTAGCGGCAATTCTTCCAGCTCCTTGCGTTCTGGAACAGCTGCTGAGTATAACTAAAATGTGAACTTTATGTGAAATTTATACTTCTCTGCTATTACGCAAAATGCATATTTATATATGCGTGCATATGTATAACGTCCGTTTATTTATCTATTCTTCAGTTCAACAATCTACTTTATATAATACATATAAAGTGTGTGTGTGTGTGTGTGTGTGTGTGTGTGTGTGTGCGTGCGCGCGCATGTGTGTGTGTGTGTGTGTGTAATAGGGTAAAGTGCAAAAACGATAAGCTTTTCCATATGACTGTATCGTTACCATATAATAGATTTAGAGACTAGTAGGACTTTATATGTTAACATGGTTTTGAAACAGTTTTTATTTTAGAATGAGGCTAATATAGAGACGATGGTCTAATCATAATGCACTTGCCCTTAGGTTCTGCCCGAGAAAGCTTAAGAAGTACCTTTTGAGAGTCTATTCTTACAATTACATTTTTATGGTGAAGATTAACTAAAGTTACACTAAACACCTCACTACTTCAACATCGAAGACCAATAGAGAAAGAGCATATATATATATATATATAATACAAATAATATGTGAGTATATTCGTATATACGTACATGTATGTACATACCTACATCTACATGTATATATAGATGCATATCTAGGTACAGAACGTCACAAAAAAACGTGGACAAAATGAAAAACAGAACATAAACAGAGCACAGAAAACAAGCAGGCCACATAAAGAATATTTCCTTCATCAGCTGCCCCTATTCTACACTAAGCGTTTCGAAGAGTTAGGGCAGGACGCATTGTTAGAATAGCTCTTCCCGCGGAAACAAATTAAATTAGATTAAATGCGGAGGAATATCCTGGCAAACAGAAAACACGACAGGAAAACGAAACAGTGAAAATAGACAAGAAGTGGTGTAGGCTAGACGTGAAAAGAAATATCTGTATACTGAACGCTGTGATGTGACGAACTTAGGGGAAGAGAGAAGAAAGTTCGTGCTAACTTGGCAGTGGCCAAGAGAAGAAAGAAAGCAGTAGCCGGTCACATGTGACCAGCGAGGGGTATATATATGCAAACAGAAACATAAGTAGTTCTAATCCTCCATGTCTTTTCATTTATAATATCATTATCTTTTTCCTCCTTAACAAAAAGTGCCTTCATAACGCACTGAAATATCGAATGAAACTTGATGGTATAAACAGAAGCCATTTCCGTCTCACAATTTACTTACAACTTACCATGCGCATTCATCCATTTTGCTTGTCCTTTGTGTCACATGTTATACACAGGACATATTTCCCTGGTGTCCACGCATCGTATATGATGCATATCCCCCAAGTTCTTTTCAACCACCAGGGTTATTTGGGATTAATAAAGAAGAAAGCTTTATATTACTCAGAACGTACGAAACAAGGGCTAACTAAGAACTTGAAAAAAAAAAAAGAGTGTGGAAGTTTAGGAAAAACTTATGAAAATACTTTGGACAGACAAAACGTTATAAAGACAAGAAAAAATCGAAAATATTAAGACAGACTTATCAGTCATAATCATCAGGAGTGGCTGTGTGGTAAGTAGCTTGCTTACCAACCACATGGTTCCGGGTTCAATCCCTCTGCGTAGCACCTTGGGCAAGTGTCTTCTACTATAGCCTCGAGTCGACCAAAGCCTTGTGAGTGGATTTGGTAGACGGAAACTGAAAGAAGCCTGTCGTATATATATATATGTATATGTGTACGTGCGTGTGTTTGTGTGTCTGTGTTTGTCCCCTCAACATCGCTTGACAACCAATGCTGGTGTATTTACGTCCCCGTAACTTAGCGGTTCGGCAAAACAGATCCGATAGAATAAGTACTAGGCTTACAAAGAATATGTCCTGGGGTCGATTTGCTCGACTAAAGGCGGTGCTCCAGCATGGCCGCAGTCAAATGACTGAAACAAGTAAAAGAGAGTAAAAGAGAGTATCAGTTACTCCCTATAACAACGAGTCAATTTGTCGTCACTGTCCCCCAACGACAACATGTCGACAAATGCCAACTCTGCCTAGCAGAGAAATATAATATATTAACAATGAATTTAATGCGATTAAATATGTTTGAACTTGTTTCAAAATGTTAAAATGAGGAACGCCATCTATTGAAATAAATTTGCAACTTAGAAAAGGATTAAATACCTGGTTCTACTCTGCATAGATAACCAAGGGAAACAATGTAAGACCTTTTCCAAAAATTATCCCACAAAACCAGTAATAAATCATATTACCAACAAACTTAGTTTTCGTTTCTGCCGACGACATGGATTGACATCACTGATAAAGTTAACAATTCTGTGTTTTGATACCGTAATTATAATGATGTTTATTGCTAAAAAAAAGCAGCTGTTGAGCACAATTAAATCGTTAACTATACGCGTGAAATGTAAACTATTCTGCTTTTATTTTGTGTGTATGAGTGTATATATACATACGTACACACGCACACACACACACACACACACACACACACACACACACACACACACACACACACACACACACACACACAGATATGCAAAGTAATTTTTATTGTTTTATATTTTAATTATATCGGTCATTATTCTTTCATTATTTTCCCTTCTTGTTTTTATTATTTTTTGATGATTACATTGATTTTTCTATTAATATTACTGATGATGATGATGACGATGATGATGATGACGACGATGACGATGACGATGACGATGATGATGATGATGGTGGTGGTGATGGTGGTGGTGGTGGTGGTGATGATGATGATGATGATGATGATGACAACGATGGTGATGATGGCGATGATGATGATTTTTATGTTCGATTTTTATTTCTATTTTTATTTGCATTTCTTTCCTCCTTTCCATGTTAACTTTACAATCGTATCTTTCCTTCTACTTCTATTTTCCTTATCATAGAAAATCTCTCCAATTTACCTTTTTTGTAAATAAAATAATAAATAAATAATAACGATTTTCAAATTTAGGCCCAAGTCCAGCAATTTCGGAAAAAGGAGATAAGTGGACTACATCGACCCTAATGTTCAACTGGTACTTATTTCATCGACACCCCGAATCTCGGAGGAATTTGAACTTAGAGCATGAAGACAGACGAAATACCGCTAAGCATTTTGCACGGCGTGCTAACGATTCTGCCAGCTCGCTGCCTTAATAATAATGATGATGATGATGATGATGATGACAATAACAAATACCCGGATGCAGTACCAAGCAGTCGTTCTCATGACTTCTGATCTTAACTGATTGGAAGTGTTATCATGGACATTGTTTTGTCTTGGTATAAAAAGATGGGCTACAGCAAATATTCTGCTCAATACCACAGATTTGCTTGTCAGTTGTTTGACCTTAACCAGTTGAGCATGTCCCATAGTGGCTGGTGATATGTACATCCCTGATCACGAGCAGAAGTAGTGGGGGAGCATCATAGCCATGTGTTGAGAGGAATTCTTTGGGGTCTGGATAATTCACCCCTGGAAACATGGGTGTTTTGTTCATCAACCTTAAACAAATCTGATTCGAGGACCTTTTGAGCGAGATGGGCTACTCGACCTGAAGAAAATTCTAATTGGGCCCCACCTGCAAAGTCATGCGCTGTTTATCTTGATATAAGGTCACCATGTCGCGCACGTATGGTTGTGATGAATGTGCCTTATCAGACGGGTAGTCATGAAGGGTATATTAGGCTTCGTATATTTGTACCCCAGTGTCACTTTGATGGTATGCGCTGCTCTCTCACTCAAGAAGAAGAAGAAGAAGAAGAAGAAGAAGAAGAAGAAGAAGAAGAAGAAGAACGTCTCTGATTTAGGCACGGGGCAGCAGTTTTGAGGGGTGGGGATTCATTCGATACCGTAGATCTCAGTAGTTTACAGGGACTTTATTCTATCGACATCGCAAACATGAAGGGCACGGCTGACTTCGACAAAATATCATTAATATAAATGATGATGATGATGATGAAGATGATGATGATGAGCTTTGTGAGTGGATTTGTTAGACGGAAACTGAAAGAAGCCCGTTGTAAAT
>NC_069003.1:12789275-12790339 GCF_001194135.2 Octopus bimaculoides
TTATGTCACGTTCTCCCGAAGTTTCTAAATTCTTATGATGCATTTTCTTTTATAATATCGTATTGGTTTGACATTTTGGCGCAAGGCCAGCGAGTACGGCAGAAAGGATAAGTCGATTACATCGACCCTAGTGTTCGAGTGTTACTTTATCAACCCCAAAAGGATGAGAGGCAAAGTCAACCTCAGCGGAATTTGAATTCAGAACACAGAGACGGACGAAATGCCGCTAACCATTTTTCCCGGCGTGCTAACCATTCTCCCAGCTCGCTGCCTTCGTTAGCATTAATATTGGCTTCAAATTTTGGCACAACGCCAGCAATTTCGGGAGTGGTGGGGGTAAGTTGATTACGTCAACTCCTAGTGATCAAATGGTGCTTGTTCTATCGATCCTAAAAGAATGAAAGGCAGAATTTGAACTCAGAACGTAAAGACAGACCAACTAGCGCTAAGCACTTTGCCCGCCGTGCTAACCATTCTGACAGTTCGTCGCCTCATTAATAATAATATCATATTAATAATAATAATATCTATTAAGGTATTAGATTTATTATGAAAAGTTTAACTTCACCGCCTATCTCTTAACATTACCGTCAACCGAAACAAATAAATACAGATAAGAATAGATATAGAGATAGAAATAGATATAGACAGAAAGAGTGCCAGGCATAGAGACTAACGGTAATGTAAATAAGCTACTGAATATTTAAACAGATAGACATAACTGGTTGTGTATAGGCAGACAGAGATGGATATCCAAACATGAGTAAATCTATTTAAGCTGCTAGACACTTGTATTCAGACAGATTGATAGATAGATGTATAGATATACATAAAGCTTACACGCGTGTGTGTGTAGGTACTGACAGCCTAATAGATACGTGTTTATAGATAGATAGATAGATAGATAGATAGATAGATAGATAGATAGATAGAAAGATAGATAGATAGATAGATAGATAGATAGATAGATAGATCGATAAATTGAGTGATACATTGACATATATATATATATATAAGGTCTCTACATGTATATACAGGTGTGTCTGTATATGCATATGTGTACA
>NC_069003.1:12790379-12792260 GCF_001194135.2 Octopus bimaculoides
ACAGTCGAAGAACTGTCTGCCTTGCATGGAAGTGACCCAATTGTCTCCGAGTCAACAAACAGTAAACATATGAATGGCTATTGAAGTGTATGTGTGCTCGCATACGCACTTTCAAGTGTGTATGTGCGAGCTTTTCCTTTCCCTGTTCCATACACACATGTATGTATGTATGTATGTATGTATGTCTCTTCTATTTTTTAATTATTATAAATCTTCCACTGAGGAGGGCGCGGGTTTGTATGTATGTATGTATGGTTCCTTTGTTGGGTAAGCGGTTGGGTGGATTGATAGACGACTAGATGCTATATGGACGGATGGTTAAGAACTTTGCTTCACAATCACGAGGTCTCCTGTTCGACACCACTGCGTGCCATCTTCGGCAAGTGTTTTTCATCACAGTTTTGGGCTGACACAAGTTTGTGTGAATGGAATTGAACAGACGGAAAGTATGGAAGGCCTGTCGGGAGAATTTCACAATTATAATTGAAAGGTCATATTGATTCTGCCGAAGAATTACATGAAGGCTACACTTGTCTGCGGAATATTCAACATCACTCATTAATTCAATGAATAGGTCAGTCAGTTGCTTGAATAACTAAATACTGGTCGGCAAAATCAACGGATTTTAATGATAGTTGAGTGGTATAAGAACAGCCGACGGAGTGACGATCGTGCCTTGCGCATAGTAACGGAGTGCCTTTTGGCAAGACATAGCAGTCATTCAGTCATCCTGCCAAGATACGGCGAAGTCATGGAACTGCAGATTGTGAAGAGGTAACGGAAGCGTTCATTTGAGCCAACGGTGTTTCTAACATTGATGCTGAGCGAAAGAATCCTAGGAGATCAACGGCCAGGGTCACCAAGCTCTATAAAGAGAGTAACAGTACCGCATCCTTAGGACATGTCGTCCATGGTTGTGTAATCCGCTAATGAAAACTTCTTTATGACTCGAGCTCCCAATTCAAACGATAGTATTGGATGGCGTCAGAGAGTCGTGTAAGTCCGTGCAAGCAGCGCCACCGGAATAGAAAATATACATTCAGAGAATCAAGTAGCTTTCACAGTAAGCTCGCCATTTGGAATCACCAATCAGTCTATGTGGTAATCAATAACAATATTATGTAATGAAATACGTCGATGTAGTTGAAAATCTAAAAGAAGCGAGTCATAAATTTTCCAACGAGGAATAAAGAAAACATAAAATCAGGAGGTATGAGAGGTGATGACAGATTTATCTTTCCGTATGACTTCCATATCATTACAGCCGTTTTGTAACCTACTTCATGGAGTAATAATCTTAGCATGCAAAAATTATACGTACATGTTTACATCAATATTTGTCTTCAGCATTATACAATACAATTGTATAACCACAAATTAACGCAACTAAAGAAAACTGGCTCATAATTAAATAAATACAGGAGTTATACAAAAGTTACTTCAAGTGTCATGGGCGAATAGAACAGTAGTTGGACAGGCTTGTATAGTGTATGTGATATAACCTGTAATGTAAATAATGTACATAATTCCTCATCTCATAAATATAGAACTGTATGTAGGTATATATATATATATATATATATATGAATAATAATAATAAATGGAGCCAAACGCATATAATCAATAAGTTCCTTTAATTCCTACATATGTTTCAAAATATATGTGCACCCTACTCAAAAGAAGTAAGAGGTGCTGGAATTGCACATAAATTCATCTTCAGGGAACCAACATACAAAAAGCACTTTAACTTGGTATTTCTACCTATTAACCGGGTATGATATCCCAGTTTTTGTGATTTTTGCTACCCTGGTAACTATTAACATATTTTCATTATTGAAGATTTTTCAACTGAGATAATATTAATATATACATAAATCAATA
>NC_069003.1:12792390-12793959 GCF_001194135.2 Octopus bimaculoides
ATATATATATATATATATATATACATACATAACTCCATGTACATACATATACACACAAATGCATACAACCACACATGTATATAGACACGCACACATAGGTATATTTGGCTAAGGCCTTAAGTCGGTACTCGTGAGTATCCCTTGATAAACCCTTCATGAGACCCTTAATCCGCGACCACAATTATTTCCTTATTAAGTCATTTTTCTGTCTTCCATCACCTAACCAAGAATGTTAATATTGAGATCAATTCCAGTGCTTAATTGTTTAATAATCATTAACTTAAGAATGTTATCATTTGATTTAATTAAGAAATAATTCTGTGTATGTAAAGATGTAAATGTAGGTGGAATATGAAGGGAAAATGTTTTAAGTTTATAAGAGAATGAAGTATTTTACTCAACGATTAGGCTTTAAGTTCAAGCATAAATAATTAAATTAACTATATAAATAAGAAAGTTTTTATATTTAATGAGGTATTCCATTAGGAAGAAACATAGGTTAAATTTCTTAAATTCATTCATGCATCCATTTTTTTAGTCCACTATTCATGGGGGAGTCATGATGAGGCAGAGTCCACAGGCACCTCCTCCACCCTTCACTAAACTTTCCAGCTATATTCTTAATCATGACCATATTACACTATGGGTATTATCCGACCATCTTGTTCTACCCCTCGATCTCCTGCCAGTTGGTTTGCCTTCAAGAATCCATCTTGCGATTTTGTTCGACATGCCAATCACATGTCCATAATAACGGAGCTATGGTTTTCAATACGAAGAAGAAGCGGCTCCGCCTGGAGAAACTTCCTGCTCCCCGAGCAATATACCCCGTAGTGTGACGTTACTCCAGAAATCCTACGGAGGAACACCTTTTCGACTGCTTGCAACTGCGATCGTGCTTTTTCGGTCATTATCCAAAATTCAGGACCATAGGTGAGGATAGGCGCAGAAACCAAATTGGAGACAGCAAGTTTGGCTTCCTAACCAACCTCTTCTCTTCTGAGGGTCGAATGTTGAAGCTGGCGCGCTACTATAGCAGCACCTGTAATTTTAGCATCCAATTCAGCCATCTACTTCCTATCACTCGTGAATACGACCCCGAAATATTTAGAGTGAGGCAAGTGGAGAAGTTTAAGTATCTCGGTGATCTATCCATGAGAATCAAGAAATTGAATTGGATTTTTTGAGTTTATCAATAAAAATATAATTATTCATCTTCCGCCTGAAGAAACGTTTGCACACGGAAACTCACGAGTAACACCTTATGACTTTAGCCAAATGTACATCATATATCTTCCTTAACACTCCACCCATCCTTGTTATATCTGATGGTCGTAGACAGTTCTTTCCTTTTAAGAATAGGCGCTGATAATGCCGTCTTTGCCAACAGTCCTTCAGATCATCTTAATAGTCACTTACTCCTATCTTTTCATGTACAAGAAATATAACTTCCCATCAAATCCTTACCCATTCAGGTATAAACCCTAGATTTTCATTAATTCGAACAAGTCTTCGGCAAATTGTGTAAAGAATGATATGAAACTTGTTTTGTAAGATCATTCCTTTTTT
>NC_069003.1:12796500-12797775 GCF_001194135.2 Octopus bimaculoides
AGAGAGAGAGAGAGAGAGAGAGAGAGAAAATGGCAGAGCAGTTATCGGAGGAGTAATACAAAATAAGAAACTTTCGTTAACTTCACGATATTGTATACTGTGCGACGTCTATAATAATAATAATAATAATAATGATGATAGTTTCAAATTGCTAGCGCAAGAGCAGCAGTTTTGGGGAAAGGGATAAGTCGGTTACATCGACCCCAGTGACCAACTGGTACTTATTTTATTGACCCTGAACGAAGGAAAAGCAAAGTCGACCGCGGCGGAATTTGAACGGAATGCGGCTAAGCAGTTTGCACGGTGTGCTAATGATTCTGGCAAATGGGATTCTTGTGCTAATATTGAATTATCTACATTGGCACAACAGCCTTTGTCGAACCAGCGATGAAGTCTCTGGACGGCCAGAAAGATATTATTGGCTGTTCCATGATTTCATTATCATCCCCCACATCATAATTTAACATCCCTTCTTCCATGCTGGGTTGAATAGTTCAACAAGAACCGATGAGCCAGAGGTCCGCGCCGAGACCCAGTGCCTTATAACCAAAATTTAAAAAGCTGATGTATAAAATATATAATTACTTAATTACATATAACTAATTATCGTCTTGCATATTATTATCTTTCAAATGAAAGGCAAAACTAGGAGAATGAGTTTGTTAATTAAGAAAATGGGTTTGTTAAGTTGAGAGTGAAAAAGTTAGGAACCTTTGCCCCTTATAATTGAAAAATAAGACAACCTGGATTATGCAGTTTTGTAGTCGTCGTCTTTGGTTATAAAAACTACTTTATTAAAGTTGTTCTGGGACTAAACAACACTGTAATAGTTCGACCCAACAAAAGAGAGTAAGCATGTATATGTATTTATGTTTCTTGTGTATTACCGAAATCATAACATTCAATGAAATATCCAAACAGACACAGATTTACGCGCATTTGGAGCGTGGCATATATAATGCGTTAGACTGACACAGGCACAAACGACACGCATATTAATATATATATATATATATATGTATTTAATTATATGTATTTCTTCTATCTTAATGAATAAAAATTCTTCGGATAGAATAAATGGGTTAATAGAAACCAATGTAGCAAAGAACACAAAATAACTTTGGTACGTTTAAGATGATTCCCATGCTTTCCCTGAAGAGAAGGTTACAATTTTAATATCACAGATCCCTATGGATCACATAAGTTGTAATCCTTTGAAACATATGTAGGAATAAAGTATGCAATTATAACATGCGTTTTCTCCATTCCTTAAAT
>NC_069003.1:12798611-12799447 GCF_001194135.2 Octopus bimaculoides
ATATATATATATATATATACATGGCGGGCAGAAAGTAACTAGGCATTAGAAATTGCTTATAGAATTTTTAGTATCACTGATGTTCTGACGAAAGCATTTTTTAAACAGAAAACATTAATGGAGATTCTTCTATTTTCTTATTCTCTTATTTCTTATTTTCCAGATGGCCGGTTGCTTGACGGTTTAGGAGCGAGCTAAGATAGCAGCTCGTTATCAAGTGTGGAATTCCATTGTTTTGATTCAGAGATGGTGGCGCGTGTGGAAAGGTAAGCATGTAACACTACGTCCGGAGACAATAAAATGTATGTCATGCAAAGCTGATGACTATGGGCTCTGTGAACGATGCAAGAATTCGCCGTCCAATGACATCCCAATCAGTGGAGAATGCGACAACAGTGCAGGAAATGTTTAATCGCAGCCCACAAAAATTATTCATACTCGTGAATGTGGACTAGCAAGACACACAATACGTACAGTGTTGCATAAAGAATTGAATTTTCGTCGGTGGAAACACCATTACGTGCAGGAATTAAAACCTGAAGACTGTGAAGGCAGAAGTCCATGAGTCCAGAACTCCAAGAAGCCCAGATCTCACTCCATGTGATTTTTACCTCTGGGGTTACACAAAAGAGGTGCACAAGACAAAACCTCGCATACTGCAGGACTTGGAGACACGGATTCAGGAAGTTCTCAATGATATCCCAGACGATGTCCTTCAGAGGGTTCTTTATTCCAACCCTGGCCGTATGAGGAAACTGGCTGAAGCCCCCAGTGCTTACGTTGAAATAGGAAGATTTACTTACATTCTCCCATGTAATAAAGAACATGTATAATTT
>NC_069003.1:12799818-12801995 GCF_001194135.2 Octopus bimaculoides
TATATATATATATATATATATATATATATATATATATGTATGTCTGTCTGTATGTCTGTCTGTATGTATGTCTGTATGTATGTATGAAAAAAAGACAAAGAATGAGACACTGTATACAAGCATCTTCAGCCAACTGTTTTAAATCGACTGCACATTCTTTTCAATCATTAACGTGAACATACATACATACATACATACATACATACATACATACATACACGTATTGACACGCATATATTCACTCATATTATTCGATCTTGCAGCTATCGGAAACAAAATGGCGATCTGTATGTTATAAGAACAGCAGCAGCAGTAGCAGAAGCAGCAGCAATAATAACAAGAACAATAACAACACAAATCAATTAACTGCAACAATAAAAGCACAACAATATATAAATGATTACAAGAAGTGGGTGAAAAGGGGTTATTTCGAAAGCTTGATTATCCCTATAATACCGGAAATGGGATAATTTCCGGTATGGTTTAAGTCACACGTCTAAAAACCAAACAAGGAAATGTTTCGTTGGTCGCCATTTTGTTTGGCAATTTATCTGTTGCGTAGAATTCGTCTGTGTGTGTGTACGTGTGTGTGTGGGGAGGGTGTGTAGTATCGTTTACGTTGTTGTTTATTGGGGGAACTGATTGGTGGTTTAAGACACACGTGACTAGCAATCTTCTAATTAGATCCTCGTGTCATGTAGATTGAGTAGAAGAAAATGAAATTGAAGAGGAGGAGGAGGAGCTCATGAAAGAAGAGGAGGGAGAAGAGAATGTTAAGGAAAAGATGAATATAAGGGAAGATTGAATTAAAATTCGAATAGTGTTTTTTTAAAAACTTAAAAACATACCACGTATGATGTCTCGGAGAATTCAATGATTTAACAATCACGAAAATAAATAAAGCTTCTCCCCTCCTCCTTACACACATATATGTGTCTATATGCTTGCTTAGCCGTCACTCGCAAACGAGTATAGTTTCGTAGTTTGTATCATATACTGCGATTTCGCTTCTTGTATACTGCTCCTCACGAACTGACATACGTGTCCTTTCGCCTCATTCCAACCTAAGATCCAGCAGAAGATTGAGGATGCGATATCTGGAACGTGAAAGACAGCTGCATCAGCAGTCTACTGATATTCATCTCCAGCCGAGTAGAGCGGTGCAATGTGGAATTTAGTAGGCTGCTCAAGAACACTACACACTACCGATCCAGGAATCGAACCCACGATTTTATGTCGTGAGTCCAACGCCCAAACCATCAGACAATGCATCTTGAGTGTGTGTGAGTGTGTGTGAGTGTGTGTGTGTGTGTATGTATTTCACAGCTGCGGAATTAGCGTTAATACTAATTGATATATTTAAACTAGTTATCCGCCATTTTCGTTATAATAGTCGACACCTTTCGTCCGTTTTACTCTTCGATATTCTTCAGGCGTGTTACATTCGATAACGTTCTCAAACTTTGGAACCGAACCCTTTATAGAATCTCTAAGGGATTCTCAATCCACTCTCTGTAACACTAGGAATATATTCTCCCTCAGTAGTTATTCAATGAAGCTAGTTCACTGCACCTCAACCAAAATTGCGAATATAAGCGCGTGTGGATACGGAGATAGACACAAAGATATTGTACCGGTGGACGAAACAAAGTTAATAAACTTGAATAAGTTTCTGTATCGCTAGTTCAAATACGCTTCAACTAAAAGTGTTTGTGCATACCTACACACACACACATATATATGCGCGCACACACGCCCCTTACACACACACACGCATGTATGTATATGTATGTATGCATACATATACATATATATATATAATTTCTTTGTCACTAAAATGTAAGTTAATTTGTTAACGAAAATTATACACACACACACACACACACACACACACACACACACACACACACACACACATACATACATACATACATGTGTGTGTGTGTGTGTGTGTGTGTGTGTGTGTGGAGGCGCAATGGCCCAGTGGTTAGGGCAGCGGACTCGCGGTTGGAGGATCGCGGTTTCGATTCCCAGACCGGGCGTTGTGTGTGTTTATTGAGTGAAAACACCGAAAGCTCCACGAGGCTCCGGCAGGGGGCGGTGGCGACCCCTGTTGTACTCTTTCGCCCAAACTTTCTCTCACTCCTTCTTCCTGTTTCTTGAGTAACGTTGCGATG
>NC_069003.1:12804618-12806569 GCF_001194135.2 Octopus bimaculoides
TTTCTACTTCCGCACTCATTCATTAGTCCTTGATTTCGTACGTTGAATAATATAAAGCTTTCCTTTTCATAAGTCCCAAGTTACTCCGCTTTTTACAAAAATAAATTGGGAATATGTATCAGAAACGAGGCATGGGTATCGGGGAAACATGTCCTGTGTATCACATGTAATATACACAAAAGGCAAAGGGTTGAGATGATCTTTTGTGTTGGAATTTTGTTTAGTTGGTGGGTAATATATATAAACAGGGTGTCCACAAAGTCTGGGTACATGGAGTAAATAAAATCATAACATAAACAATTAAATATAGGAAATAATAATTTCTTAAAGTACGTGTTAATCCTCATGTACCCAGACTTTATGGACACCCTGTATATATATATATATATATATAAATAGTAAATGAATATGTGCATATATACGTACAGGTATGTGCATACCGACATCCACTTGTATGTATAGGTGCATATCTGGGTACATATATATATATATATGACTAGGTGTTGAAACAATTAATGAATCGCTTAAACGTGGATGTGATATATCTCAACTTTGCAAAGGGCTTTGATAAGGTGGATCATGGGATGATATATCACAAACTACGGAGCCTCAGCATAACTGAGATAATCAGAGAGTGGTTGCATGACTTCTTAAACGACAGAAGCCAGGCTGTATGTATGTATGTATGTATGTATGTATGTATGTATGTATGTATGTATGTATGTATGCATGTATGTTGGTCCTGGGTATGACTTCAAATTGCATCAACTTTGATGAGAATTACCAAGTGGTTGAGTATTCCGCAGAATGTGTATCCTAATCGTATTCTTAGGCAGAATCAGCATAAAACAGTGTGTGCCAAACTCTTATCTTTAGAATTATAAGTACAACACACAAGAAGGGCTTCTATACAGTTCCGTATATATATATTAACATATATATATATATATATATATATATATATAGAGAGAGAGAGAGAGAGAGAGAGAGAGAGAGAGAGAGAGAGAGAGAGAGAGAGAGAGAGAGAGAGAGAGAGAGAGATGAAATTTATAGAAAAACAAAAGATGAAGACAAGTGTATGAACAATAAGCAGGGGTATTAGCTTGACGCTCGGGAAAAAGAAAAATGAAAAAGTCTTTTACGTTTCGAGCCTACGCTCTTCAGCAGAAAGGAATGAGAAAAAGAAGAGAGAGAGAATAAAAAACTCCTGTAGATTTAGCGCTCAAGCTATATACATGTATGTATGTATGTATCGTAAATTTTAAACACCATTTGTGTTTATTCCTCCCACCTTTCACTTACCCTTGACTCACAAAGGACTCACCCTTGACTCGCTAAGGACTCAAACCTTGAATCGAATCTATTGTTTAAAATGGATTTGATACATATCTACAGTATCCAGTCAATACTCGATCTTGTTTACTTCACAGTTAGCTGTATGTTTTCGTACCTAGCCGTTTCTGGTATCCTACCAGTTGATTCTTATAAATCCATATAATACAAATATATATTTTGAAAATGTATTTATATGTTATATATAGACATATGTTATACAGGGCGTCAGAAAAGTACTTTTACAATTTGAAAAATTCGGAAATAAAAAATGATAACTTAGCCGAGTTTATTTGGAATCAGACAATCACTTCCAAATGGGCTCCGTTAGTAAAACGTAACCTACTGAGTTATCCTTATGGTTTTTATTCTATTTGTCTGAATTATATATATTAGTATACACACGAGCAAAAATTGTGTAAATTATGTAATTATATAAAAAAAAGAACTTAATTTGAATGTCATTAGGCTAACTTCAAGAGAACATATTCGCAGAGTGTAATATACATACATACATACATACATACATACATACATACATACATACATATGTGACGAAACAGAGCAAGCCGAAACTTCGAAGTCACTGTAAAATGTTTCCTTTTAAAAGTTCATATAT
>NC_069003.1:12807226-12813501 GCF_001194135.2 Octopus bimaculoides
ATCTCAGTATTTATTCTTCATCAAGGACGGGCACTTATTGTATTGGCATCTTTTGCCGAACCGCTGATTTACAGGGGCGCAAAACACACTAAAACCGGTTGTCAAGTGGTGATTTGGGGAGAAACATACATACATACATACATACATACATACATACATACATACATGTATATGTATATATATATGTATGTGTATATATATATACGGCGGGCTTCTTTCAGTTTCCATCAAAGCAGCGCTACTGTTGTAAACTCATAGACTGGCATTTCGATTAGTCTCCGGTTCGATTCTGATACGTGATGCTGATAAGCCACAAAAATAGCGAAGTATCGATATGCATTCCTCCTAAATTGGATCGTGATCGAGCTGTCTCGGCTGTCTGTGACTTTCAGTATAACGAGGCAGTCATCCTCCAGGCGCTTTTCCACCGCAAACCGGCGAACAAACAAAACACATACATTGACTACGTGCGGTCGATTATATATATATATATATATATGTGTGTGTGTTTGTGATGTATTTATTAAAATCGAAATGACAAATTGACCTTGATAGGGATTGAACTCAGAACTCAGAGAGCTGGAATAGGCATTCTAATTCTATCCAACTTGTCTGCCAGTTCACCTCCTGTTTATATGACGCCAAGAACTGTAGTCGATTCGAACGATTAAACTCTTGAAAGCGTGCCCCAGCATCAACGAAGTCCAAAGACTAGAACAAGTGAAAAAACAAGATATACATATGTATGTATACACACACACACACACACACACACACACACACACACACACACACACACACACACAGATGCACATAAACTCTTCCGAGAATCCTTCACAATCATATACACCCCCACATCTTCAAAGGAATGCCTGACGGATGGCGGCGGTTGAATAACTATGAAAGCAGTCATGATCGCTTGTTATCAGCAGCAGCAGAAATAGAAGCGGGGAAGAGACAGACAGACAGATAGATAGATAGATAGATAGATAAATAGATAGGTAGAGAGATAGAGAGATAGGAAGAGAGAAAGTGTGTATGCGTGCGTACCTGAGAGACTACAAGCTGCAGGTGACGGGAGCTAATAGTTAAAATACGATCTCAGAATTACGATTTCCGGGTTTTTCTTCATCTTGTAGTACTGTTTGTCACTTTACTCGGTCTTGTTACATCTTCCCTTAGAATTCCATTAATCCTCACCAGAATCCAGCCTGAATTATATTAATATTATACTAATATTGAACCAGTCTGTATTACTTAACTAGTATTTTTATTACATAACTTTATTATTTTTATCATTGGATTATCAACAGAATTCGTTCGTTTCCTCCACCCCGTTTTGTTAAGCCTTTCCAGTGCTGGTTGAATTAATACGAAGAATATTTTTAACGTAGTGTTTTGTGGGATTTTCTTGTTTTCTTTTTTTTTTTCTTTTGCAGCTCAATTCTTTCTCGACAACTTTTGCTTGTCGCTATTGAAAATTGAATAAATCTTATCTTTTTCCATTGATATGGTGATAGAGTGCCAAGTAGAAAAAAAAATAACCAACGAATTTATCCGACAGTATTTATATAGTATAAGGCGGAGAGCTGAGAGAATCATTAGCACGCTGAGCGAAATTTTTAGCGGCATTTCGTTCGCAATTATGTTCTGAGTTCGAATTCCACCGGGATCCACTTTGCTTTTCATGGTCGATAAAATAAGTACCAGTCGAGCACCAGAGCTGACATAATCGACTTACTCCCCCCCCTGAAATTGCTGGCCTTGTGCCAAAACTAATATTTAACTAGTATTTTTATTCCTTAACTATTTCATTTCTTAATTATTTTATATTTTAGTTTATATTACAGCAATATTCAGTACTTTTTAACTATATATTACTTAACTTTTTTTGTAGTTCATCGCTTCCATGAAGGATAAAATTAATAATTGAATTCGATAGAATTTGAACTTGGAGCGTAAAGAGCCGGAATAAATGCAGCAATACCAGATCATTAACCGGGACTGCTACTTTATTTTATCGATCCCAAGGATAAAAATGTAAAGCTTGCCTTGGCTTGATTTGAACTCAGACTAACAATTCTGCTAATCTACTGATTCAGTGTGTCTTCATAAAACGCTGAACTATATTCCTTTAAAGATAGATTATATGCATATGAATGTGTGTGTGTGTGTGTGTGTGTGTACGTGTATATATGTGTGTATGTATATTTCTATATATATCGATATACTCACACATGTGTACATGAATGTGTGAGTGTATACGTGTATATGTATGCCTGTCTCTGTATATAGTTGAATAGAGACAGACAGATAGATAGAGCACCGGAAGTGCGGTGCTGTCTAGTTATCTGACGCTATCTACATCACTAAAAAGACTTGTCGCATGTATATGTATATATATATATATATATATATATATATATATATATATATATATATATATGTATGTATGTATGTATGTATGTATGTATGTATATTAAATGACCAGCAATGCCGTTGGTCATTGGCCAAATGCAGTGATGTGTGGTGGTCATCTGCTGTGAGAAACAAGATTATGCTTTTAGCGTGTATCTGCAATATTTCCTGTTATTGTCTGGTATTTGTTTGTTTCGGTAAATAAATCTTAAAAGCAAAAGGCAAATTGTTCATCGGTCGGCCTCGACGATGAGTATTTCATGTGTTGTTGTTGTTGTTGTTGTATGACCCTAGGTTGTGTAACACTGGTCTATGTGACTCATTCCACTCAACTGACACGTGTACTTTTAACATAATTCCGAGATAGAATCAGTATGTAACATAGTATGGGATATGCTATGTGACTGTGTTACAGAGTAGTGGTATAGCAGGGAATACAGTGGATGGCACATGGTGTAACTCAATATGTAACATAGGGTGTGACTCAGTGTGTAACAGCGTTTGTTACAGTGACGCGACAGAGCGTGACACAGTAGGTAACAGTGTGTAACACAGCATGCAACACGGTCCGTCGCAGGACTACGCATTCTTACCAGCTGAGTAAACTGAAGCAATGTGAAATGAAGTGTCTTGCTCAAGAACACAACGCATTAACCAGCCCAGGAATCGAAACCACAATCTTACGATCGTGAGTTCAACACCCTAACCATTAAGCTATACGCCTCCACATATAGTAGGACTGGAGTCCTTTAAATTAAAGGATCAGTACATCCGTGCCACCTCATTGCTTTTGACTCCTTAATTTGATTCTAGGTTCTATTAAAAAACATAGCTGAAGATGTCGCACACAAGGATCGAACCTGAGGATCTATGTTTATTATTTTTTAAAATCTTTTAGTCAAGAATGAAGAACTGTGGCCATACCGTTCACGGGGCCTCCGATAATGTTGGAGGGGTGGATGGAGGAAGGTAGGTATCCCGAGACTGGGGGTCTGGCCCCAGGTACCCAGGGTGCAAGATGGGATTCGGTCACGGGTTAAGTCAATTATTCAAGAAAGATGTGGTGGTATTTGAAAGGCAAGATCTGGCCCGTGTGAATACAAAACAGGCAGAATATTTGGGCCGGATATGGCCGGATTAAATGCTAAAGGGGCAACGATAACACGCACATATACAAACACACACAAATCAATGATGATGTCATAAAAAACAAAATGGCTTCTTTCGCCCAGCGCTAACATCAATGATTGTTGCAATAAGGTGGCACACGAACCAAAGGAGGAGGAACCTCTACGTGGTCACAGTTTCTTAGAAATAACAGCCAAATCTCCTTCAAATAACAGCCAAATCTCCTTCAAATAGCCAAATCTCCTTCAAATAGCCAAATCTCCTTCAAATAACAGCCAAATCTCCATATATCATCCTCTCAAAAAAGACGTCGCTGGATAATGAGGTCCCGGCTTCCCTGACCATAGGAACAAAACAGGATGCTCACTGCTAGAATACCATTGATCATAGGTCGACTTGATTAGGGATGGCCTGGGGTTAAACAACAACGTCAAGAAGCAGCAACAGCAGAGAGAGAGAGACCTGTCCGTGGTCGCTTGAAATAGCAATCGAAATCCTCCGAAAGTACATCCAGTTATTTTTAACAAAACCGAGCGAGAGCATTGGACTTGTGCTGCATCTAGGAAGAAGATGGAATGTTCACGACTGGAACGATGTTTGATTATAGACCAGGTCGACCAAGGTAGTCGTGGATTTTTAAGAAAAACGACAACAGCAATAACAACAACAAAAGCAAAAATAAACAATAACAAAAACAATATCAGCAACAACAAGGAGGAAAAAAGACAATAACATCATCATCATCATCATCATCATCGTAATCATTATCGTCACCATCATCATCACCAGCATCATCATCATACCAACACCACCACCACCACCACCACCAGCAAAATGCAATAACAACATGAACATCAACAATAATAATAATAATCTTTTCTGCTATAGACACAAGGCCTGAAATCTTTTGAGAGTTGGGAGCTTGTCGATTACATCGACCCCAGTACGTAACTGGTACTTAATTAATCGATCCCGAAAGGATAAAAGACAAAGTCGACCTCAGCGCAATTTGAACTCAGGACGTAAAGACGGACGAAACGCAGCTTAGCATTTTGTCCGGCGTGCTAACGATTCTGCTAGTTCGCCATCTTAGCAACAACAGCAACAATAATAACATTTTCTGTTATAGGCACAAGGCCTGAAATCTTGTGGAAAGGGGCCAGTCGATTAGATCGACCCCAGTACGCAACTGGTACTTAATTTATCGACCCCGAAAGGTTGAAAGCCTAAGTCGACCTCGGCAGAACTTGAACTCAGAACGTAGCGGCAGACGAAATACCGCTAAGCATTTCGCCCAATGTGCTGACGATTCTGCCAGCTCGTCACCTTAATAATAATAATAATAATAATAATAATAATAATAATAATAATAATAATAATAATAATAATAATAATCCTTTCTACTATGGGCACAAGGCCAGCAATTTCGGGGAAAGGGGCTAAAGTCGATTACATCCACTCTCCAGTGTTCAACTGGTATTTAATTTATCGATCTCGAAAGATTGAAAGGCAAAGTCGACCTCGGCGAAATTTGAACTCAACGTAAAAACGGACGAAATGACGCTTAGCATTTTGGCCGGCGTGCTAACGATTCTGTCAGCTCGCCGTCTTAGCAACAACAACAATAACAACAACGAAAAACGTTATCATCATTAATATCAACAACAACAACACCGACGATCACTACCTCCCCCCCCCAACCACCACCACCGCCACTACCACCCGTATTGCCACCAATTAATGAGTAAGATGTTCATGACACATAAGCACACACCCCCCAACCCGTCCCGTCCCGTCATGACCATCATCTCCGGTTTAAGGGATGCTGCAGGTATGATGACTATGAGCTGAAGAGGAAGGGAACAGTGGACACAAAAGGTGTAATAGATGACATCATCGCTCGTTAAAGGTAAATATATATATATAGATATAGGATGTGACACAGTTCAATGGACACACGGACACACGCACACGCACACAAACACGGACACACGGACAGCGTCTGTTCCTGTCTTTGTCTGACTACCTGTTGATATATAATATATATATTGATTAATAAATACACTGGATTACAAGGTTCAATACATATAAATATATGTGTGTGTGTATATATGTGTGTATGCATGTGTGTATATATGTGTATGTATGTTTGTGTATGTACATATATGTACGTATGTATGTATATATATATATATATATATATATATGTGTGTGTGTGTATATATATATACGTATATATACAAACACATTTTTGTCTTGGCCAACACCTGTAGGTGTCTAATGTATGTGTATACATATATATACATGTATATATATTTTAGATGTTTGTGTGTGTATGTGTGTGTGTGTGTATACACACACCCACATACACACTGGTACCCGCATATGGCTATCCATTCCCGTCTTTTTCTTGTGCCCCCCCCCCCTGCATCCCCCTTCGCCTTCCCTCCGTTCTTCTGGTTTGGTTACGAAGAAAACAGCGTTGAATGCATAAAAGGGGGACGACAAACGGTTGCGCGTACGTGTTCCTTTACCTGTGCAATTGTGTGGGGGATGGGCCATGTGTGGGTTAACGCGTGGTTAATGAGAAATCACGTGTCTTGCGAAAGTGACGTCCCTCATTGAACCCGGGGATCGAAACCTTGTCACTAATTCATGTCCACGACGTCATTGCCGCCGTTGTCGCCATTGTTGTAAAGTTCGAAGTAATCAATGACCAGTGGAGACGC
>NC_069003.1:12819475-12820704 GCF_001194135.2 Octopus bimaculoides
ATATATATATATATATATATATATATATGCACACACACACACACAGATATATATATATATATATATATACACACACACACATATATGTATATATATATGTACACATACACACACACATACACGAATGTGTTTTCTACTGTTCTTCCACTGCTGTTCCACTGCTGATCCACTGCCAACTGAGCGAACAGTCAGCTGCCATAATTAAACAGACAAAATACAACAATCAACGTCTGCATTAAGAAGTTCGCATCGCAATCACCAAGACCAGGGTTCGATCCCGTGACATCTTGCATAAGAGAGTTTTACCATAGAATCGAACCGACCCAAGCCTTATGAACAAAAATATAAATAAATAAATAAGTGGGTAAAAGGAGACTGTACAGAATCTTATTGGATGGATTGCACCTCTCTAATTGTAAATATACAACCCTTGACATCTCGATTCTGTCTAAGAATAATATAAAGAAATACTCGTCGACAAGCATTTTAATTCAATGAACAACCGAGAATTCATCGTCGAAACTGGTGACGGACCATTTACTTCTCTGGGTGTCTTCTTTGCTCATTGTAAATTTGAGATGGCCGAGTATATCTGTATATTAGACACATAGTTTCTGTGTTCAAACCAGCTCAGCGATTTTGCCTTGCATTATAGTTCTGGAACGGAGCTCTATATTCTGCATACCCCCATCATTTTTTTGTCCCCCCCCCCTCACCAGAATTAGGGGAATTAAGGGCCAGATTATCTGGGAACTATACTTGCAATAGGGTTAGTGTTCCATCGACAGTCGTTAGGGTGAGCTGGGGAAGGGTGGTTAAAACATCGTGAAACTAGAATCTGGTGTTGTCGGCTCTCTAAAAATGACCCTCACCCCGAAGCCTAGCAGAATGGTGGATTGGAGGCACGATATTTTAGTACAGCTCTATCCATCACCACCCCACTCCAACCCAATCCAACCTACCTCCATTATCACTCAAGGAAATAATGGTACCATTCTTCCATACTCCTTTGCTTTTAACTAAGTAATTCTCAAAAGAAAGGGGGCGGGGCTGTGAAGAACGAATAGGTGGGGGTAAGTGACAAATTAACATATTTAATTAATTCAAGATGGCCTACAGTTATTATTTTTTTTAACTTATCCAATTCCACTGCAAAAAAATGAAGAAGTGTATGGAAACAAACTCTGTTTTCTCCTCTCATTAACGAAGGAAGGGATTGCGGGGGGGGG
>NC_069003.1:12820807-12821584 GCF_001194135.2 Octopus bimaculoides
TGGTGGTGGTGGTGGCGGTGGTGGTGATGGTGATAGTGGTGGTGGTGGTGGAGTTTGCTAGTTTAAGAACCGCTGTAACCTTTCCAAGCAATTCTTGCAAAACACCTCCATCTTCTAGAGAGAAAATACTTCGCGGTCTCTCGACCTACTAGAAACAGATGCTAAAATCTCCTTCAAACCACAGTTGACTCTACTAAATGATACACTAGATGTAGTAGCCTTGGATACCATTAAGAGGACGAATTGGTCACAGATGGGGGATGTCTTTGACTAATATTCTGCTCGATCAGAATTCATCTGCGACAAAACAACATCAAAAATCGATGACAAAATCAGCAACAACAACAACAACAATCGACATGGCCTTTAGCCAACGACAGAACGTCTCTGTTGTTGGTTGTCCTGCAAGAACTAGCAGGACAACGTAATTTTATCTTAGAAAAAGAAGGACGGATTGGATAAGGTGATCCTTATATTATTGCACAAGAAAATAAAACGGGTTGGTCACGACTAGAACGCCTTTTGTCTTAGAGACTAAACGACAACAGCGATAACAACAACAACAATAATAATAATAATAAAACTTTTCTCCACCATTTCAATGTTATAAAACTTTTAAACAAGACAAATTGTCATCAACGGTAGCAGCAGCAGTAGCTGTAGTAGTAGTAGTAGTAGTAGTAGTAGTAGTAGTAGTAGTAGTAGCAATAGTAGTAGTGACTCCTTCTTTACAATTACTACTACCGCTTGTCCACCACTACCACCACCACCACCACC
>NC_069003.1:12822133-12823197 GCF_001194135.2 Octopus bimaculoides
ATCATTATCAACGTCCACCTTATCACCACCACTGCCACCACCACCCAAAAAAAAACCATTACCACCACTCCGTCATCACCCCCACACCGCATCACAATTCTCCCCCTCCTCTCCACCAACCAATATCTAACAATGAAGATCGATAGGAATCGATCTTCGATCGCCAACCGTTTTATTGATTAAAAATGTCAAAAGTAATGATAACTGTTGTTGTTGTTGTTGTTGTTGTTGTTGTTGTTGTTGTTAGCCCCAGATCAGCTTGATTGAGCATTCACGCTGCCGTGATTACAGATCTAGCCATGACCATAATTACAGATCTAGCCATTCTAACCATGACCACCTCGTCCAGGACCGCATTATTTAGTGTCCTTTTTTTCAAATTCAAGATGTTATGGTTTCAATTGAGGGAGATTTGGCTGCTATGTCTAGTGAGGAGGACCGGTGGTGCTCTGTCTGTTTCCGATTAAATGTACCCCTAGTTCCTGACTACTTCTAATTTTATCTTCTTGGTCTTTCGATCTACTAGAAATAACAGTTGAATCTCCCTCAAACCACACACTGCTCTCTTGAAAAGGAAAACCAAAACATGTCAACATAGTCGTAAATAACGGTAAAGTGACGGGATAGTCACAGCCGGAATAACATTGATCATAGGTCTGTCTTCTCGGCTAGGATTGACCTTGGGTTAAGCAACACCACCAACAACAACAACGACAGCAACAACAGCGGCAGTACCAGTCTCACCATGACCATCACCACTCTCAACAGCAACGACGATGACGACAGCAACAATGCCACGACCACCACCAACGACAATCAGAACACCACCAGCAATAATAACAACTCTACCACCGTCACCACAGCCATCACCGACAACACCAACAACAACAAGACCATCACCATCTCCACCACCACCAAAAACAACGGCAACATCGTTTAAAGTGAAGGTGCACTGTCCTCACATACGGCGTCTTGGGTATCTTTAGACTTGGTAGAATCCATCCCTGTGGTTTGTTCGAGAGAGAGAGAGAGAGAGAGAGAGAGAGAGAGAGAGAGAGAGAGAG
>NC_069003.1:12823857-12827943 GCF_001194135.2 Octopus bimaculoides
AATAATAATAATAATAATAATAATAATAATAATAATGATGACATCGAAAAATATCTTAAGAATAAGAACCCAGGTTCGAAATTTCCCCAAGACACCTGATGAAGGCTGGAGGGCATATCTGCCGAAACGTTGTGTTAACAACAAACAAGATGAGGACAAATATCCGTCAAATGTAAATAATGTACATAATTCCTCATCTCTCAAATATAGAACTGTATGACCAAAGTGGGATTTGAACTCGGAGCATCCAAAGTCAGAACGATTACCGCTAAACGACCGATCCGATGCTCTAGCGACTCTGCCAATCGACTACTTTAACCAAACTGGCGACAACGAGGATTCCAGTTGATCCGATCGACGGAACAGTTTGCTCGTGAAATTAATATGCAAGTGGCTGAGTACTCCACAGACACGCTTACCCTTAACGTAGTTCTCAGTGAGATTCTGCGTTACAAAGAATTGGACAAGGTAGACCCATTGAATTACAGGTACAGCTCATTTTTGCCAGCTGAATGAACTGGTGCAACGTGTGATAAAGTGTCTTGCTCAAGGACACAACGCGTCGCCAGGAATTGAACTCACAACATTACGATCGTGAGACGAATACCCTAACCACTCAGCCACGCGCCTTCACACTATAACAGCAGCGAATTTTAGACTCAGCAGAGACAACAAATGGAATGTCTGGGAAATTCCAGGGAAAAAGTCTTGGAAAATGGAGAGAATCTAACGTGGACAATGATTGATAAGGAAAATATGATGACAGTGGTGGTGGTGGTGGTGGTGGTGGTATTGGCGATGTTGGTGGTGACGGTGGAGGCGGCGATAGTAGTGGTGACGATATAGGTGGTTATGGTAGCGGTGTGTGTGGTAGCTGTGGTGGTTGCAGTAGCGGTGGCGTTGGTCTAAAGGATAATTGTTGTCCCCTTATAGGGATGAGGTTCTAACAAGATGTTGGTGCTCTAACAGGTACGATACTTTAATAAGGGTGGTGGCCGAAATGGTGGGGTGGAAGGAAGATGGCGGCTTTGATAGATGTGGAGAGGGTTTAAACAGGGTAGCTTTGTCTTATAGAAGGATGAGTGGTACTGAAGTATAAGATGTAACAGTTGTACCAGGGACGTTGAAGGGGTTAGGTCAGGGCAGCGAGATAGAAAGGAGGCAAAAAAATGAGAGCGTTAAATCTACCCTCCCCAGCATATGACTAGTACAGGTTTTGTATAGGATAAAGAGGTGGAGGGGAAGACAACACAGTAAAGTTTACAGCAGAGAAACCCAGCGAGGGTGTTTGTGCTGTCGGTCAGGTATGGTGGAATGGTTAAGGGGTTTGCTTGACAACTCGGTTTCAGGTTCGCTGCCATTATGCGGCACCTTGGGCAAGTGACTTCTACTTTAGTTTCGGACTGACCAATGCCTTGTGAGTGATTTGATAGATGGAAAATGTGTGGAAGCCTGTCGTGCGCTTGTGTGTGCGTTTGTTTGTCTTCCCACCACAACCACTTGATAAGCAGCGTTGTTTTTGTTTTACGTCCTCGTTACTTAGTGGGTCGGCAAAAAGTGTTCAACAGAATAAGTACCAGACCTGGTACTGTGTATCGATGTGGTCATCAAAAACCCTTCAAGACAGTGCTCCAGCATGGCCGTATTCCAATGACTGACTGGAACAAGTAAAAAAATAAGACTAAACATATATTCTAAATAAACAGGTGCCTGCTATTCGTCCCGTTTCTTTGAGCTCCGAGTTCGCCCACAACCGACCTCAACTTTGCCTTTTATCACTCCGAGGTCGATACAGAAAACACAGCTAACTGAGGTCGGTGGGTTAACAAAAACGATTGAGGGTTGGACAGGATGGCTTGCCTTATTCTTCTGTTGGGACTCTTTGTATCCTGAGTTTTAATTCTGCCCAGGTACCAGTATGCCAGGGTTAATCTCTCGACACAGAAGCACCATCCTATCCGCCCGCAATTAATGTTTTTCTTTTTTTTTCTTTTGTCACATAGTCAGAAGGAAAGGATGGTGTTCTTGACGTTTTTCATGTTTCCTATGGAGGGAAGGATAGACGGAGGGCTTCCGAAGGAAGAAGTATTGGAAGGAGGGGCAAAAGAGGAAAATATCTCCAAACAAAGAGACATCTTCAACACAAGGCATTGGTCAACCCGGAGGTACCATCTGCCCAAGGTACCGCGCAGTGGGACTGAACCTAGAACCACGTGGTTGCAAAGCCATACCTGCTCGACACAAATGTTCACCTGTTTCCTTCGTATTAAGCACGCCTTACTCTTTTCCTCTCTCCCCCTCGCCCTAAGACAAATCTGTACCAGTTATATACTGTGGTTAACAAGCGTTTGCAACAGAATGAAATCTGCACCCAAGGCCCATCAGGTGGTGCTGTTATACCAGGTGAGGGTATAAGTCTAATGTCAAAGTGGTATGTTGAAGCTTTCATCCATTTCTGGATCCACAATGATGGAATAGAATGGGATAGAATGTATGTACATATATGGGAAAATGGGAACAACGGTGGCCGGACGGACAGGGCAACATACAGAAGACTTGAGAGAGGCCGATGGTTGGTTCGTATCCTGCTACAACCACAAAACTTTGTCTCATGTCACCATGATACTCCCAAACTGCCAATGGCTGAGTACACCATCTTAGACACTATGATACTCCTTGGTATTCCGCAATTACTCTTTGACAATAATAACATTGATTTTTTTTTACACTGACAACAAAACTACGAACTCACAAAACAGGAATTTTAATTCTTAAAAGTGTCCAGAGTATATGACTGGTACTTTAGAGTTATTGTATGTTTCTTCTTTAGTTTATTAGATACATAGTGTATCTAGGATTACACTATTTGATGTGTCCTTGCATTTTTAAAGACTGTCTAATGAGGGAGACAAAAAAAAAGATAGCCTGATCATATATGGAACATTTTTGCTCATAGGAGGTCGACTCGATTAGGTCTGACCTAGGGCTGAACAACAACGTCGATAACTATACATTAGATAATATCATCCTAAATGCACCGTGTTAGAATAGTAGACGGGATGGTCACTAACATCTGGAACCCCTTTGATCATATCAGACCTAGGGCAAAACAACATCGTTAAGAAGAAACACACAAAAAAAAAAAAGATCAACGCTACAACAAGAACAACAAAAACGACTATACTGTACATTAGATAAGGAGGTCTCTGCATATACTATGTCCGAATATAAGGCGGGATGGTCATGGCTAGAACAACTTAATCATAGGACAAAAATGAGAATGAACATGTGGATATTAATGATAATACTTTCTAATTTTGATACAAGGCCAGCAACGGCGGGAAGAGGTTAAGTCGATTACATCGACCCCTGTAGACGACTGGTACTTATTTTGTCGCTCCAGAAGAGTGAAAGGCAAAGTTGACCCCGGCGGAATTTGAACTCAGATCATAAACAGCTGGATACCACTAAGCATTTTATCCATCGCGCTAACGATTCAGCCGATCTTACTTCATAACAACAACAACAATAATTGTTTTTAGTAGAGATTCAAGTTTAGAAGAGAATGTTATTCTTTTATTCCGCTATTTCTTTCTGTCATTTGATTGCAGCCATGCTAAAGGCACTGCCTTGGAGTCTAGTCCAACAAATCGACCCCAAGGCTTGTCATTTGTTTTAGCTTATTACTTATTTTATCGTTCTGTTTTGCTGAGCCGCTAAGTTACGTGAAAGCACACCAGCACCAGTTGTCAAGCGGTGGTGGAGAGACAAACACAGGCACAAAGACACACACACATAGACATATATATATACGACGTGCTTCTTTACAGTTTCCGCCTACCAAATCCACTCACAAGGTTTTGGTCGGCCCGTGGCTATAGTAGGAGATACTTGCCTAAGGTGCCACAGCAGTGGGACTGAATCCAGGACCATGTGGTTTAGAAGCAAGCTTCTTACAACACACCCATGTCCGTGCCTTTGTATAAATATTATGTATATACATATATGTGTGTATGTGTTTATATATATATATATATATATATATATATATATATATATGTATGTATATATACGACAGGCTTCTTT
>NC_069003.1:12828236-12829353 GCF_001194135.2 Octopus bimaculoides
ATAAGAGACAAAGTTTACCTTGATGGTATTTGAACTCAGAACTTGAAGTGCCGTAAACAAAATACCGCATGGTATTTTATCCGACGCTCTTACGATTCTGCCAGCTCAGCAGCCTCACAAACAATAACAATTATTTTTTACTCTTAGCAGAAGACCGCAACAGTTAAAGGACGAAGTACAGTCGTTTAAATTACCGACCTCCAAAACATTACTGCTATTTTAGCTTACAAATATGCCCCTCCATCACCACCACCACCACTACCAATCCTCCTCCCGAGAGAATTTAGAAAGAAAATAATATTTGCCTGCTCTAAGCGGGATTCGAACTCGGAAATGTATTTTAATCAGCAAAACAAAGAAACGAATACACAAATAAGTCAATAGAAAGATAGAAAGAAAGAAAGAAAGAAAGAACGAAAAACTCACCTGAGCAGTGAAACGAGTGAGACATGTCGTTTGTATAGTCAGCCGTGTCATAATGTTCATGTAGCGTGTGTTTGGCGATAAGGTGTTGTCGAAACAGACGGATCTTGGTTCGCTTCTCCTCCACAGTTTGGTTAATCCGCGAGACGTCGGGCACTTTTCGTAGTCCCAAGTTCCTGAGAAGGTCGTTCTTGACGGCTTTCAACAAGGCCGGGTCCACTCGCCCTCCTTTGTTGGTGTCCGTGCCAGTAGCCTGTCCTGATTTATCCGGTAGTTCCATGGAAGCAGGGGCCGCTGGCACGGCGATATTGGTGAGCCGTGGGACATCTATTTCGGTCGCTGATCCGGCGATGTTTCTGTCTGCTACCGCCTCGTCTGTTGTTGGGATTATTTTGCTTTCTGATGTATGCGATGATGATGGTGATGTTGTTGTTGATGTTGCCTTTGTTGTTGATGTTGTTGTTATCGTTGTGGTTGATGATGATGACGACGACGACGACGAAGATAACGATGATGATTCTGATATTAGCGATGATGTTGATAGTGATGATAATGATGATAGTAAAGTCGATGATGATGATGATAACGATGATGCTGACGATGACGATGACGATGATGATGACGATGATGAAGATGATGATGATGAGTTGGTGATGATGCTAGTGTTGTTGTCACTGTTGTTGTTGTGTTGGGG
>NC_069003.1:12830165-12831356 GCF_001194135.2 Octopus bimaculoides
CTTCTCTCTCTCTCTCTCTCTCTCTATATATATATATATATATATATGTATATGTATGTATGTATGTATGTATCTGTGTATCTATCTGTGTGTATGTGTGTGTGTATGTATATAAACAATCTCTCGTAAAATCCTTAACAACCGAATGTCTGTCCGCCTTTCCGCCCGTCTGTCTATTTGTCTGTTTTTCTGCCTTTTGCTTGGATGTAAACAAACCACAGTTGTTGCTCTGCTCCAGCAAGGTTGGCCGTGTTACCTTTCCTTGCTTCTTTCCTTCAGCTCTCTCTCCCTCTCTCTTTCTCTCTCTCTATCTTTCTCTCTGCTTATCAACGTGTTAGTCCGACTAATCTCTGTCTGTCTGTCGGACCTGTCCGTTCTAAACGCTTTCGTTTGCTGTTTGCTTCAATCCTGGCTGCCTGTACGTCTGTTTACCTGTTTTGTCTCTCGCTGTCTATATATACAAATATACACATATATGTATTATATACATATATGTTTATCCTATATATATATATATATAGATATATAAATATACATATATATATATATATATATATATACACACGCACACACACACACATATATATATATATATACATAAACACACACACTTACGGACAGAGAGAGAGGAAGAGGCAGAGGCAGAGAGCGAAAAGGAGTGGAAGAGATCAAGCGACATATAGACAAATATATACAATAGAAAGACAGAGAGAGAGAGGGGGGAGAGAGAGAGGGAAGAGGGTGGTAGGTAGATAGATATACAGACGGACAGATACATAAAAGAGAGACGGAGGAGAGAGAGAGAGAGAGAGAGAGAGAGAGACAGAGAGAGATAGTAGGAGGCGATAGACATTGTTAAACACGCACAGACACACACATACACGTAGACGTACTTGTGCATCTATCCCATAATGTCATACACACACACACATGCACGCACCTACACACACGCTCACACAAACACACACACGCATACGCACTTGTACATACATATACACACACACGTACATACACTTACGCACACGCACACGCACACACATATACACACACTCTGGATGCCTGTCTCTGTCTTTGACTATCCGTTCCGCTTACACTCACGCTGTTTGTGTATGTATGTATATGTATGTATGTATGTATGTATACATGTGTATATATGTGTGTATGTATATATATATATATATATATATATAT
>NC_069003.1:12831436-12832340 GCF_001194135.2 Octopus bimaculoides
TATATATGGGGACGGCGCGTATGTATTTATGTATATATATATATATCTTTCCGGTGTTTCTGTTTGTCTACATATCAGAATCTCTCTATCTCCCACTTTCTCTCTCTCTCTCTCTCTCTCTCTACCTCTCTCTTTCTCTCTTTCACACACAAAAACACGAGTGTGTGTACTTATATATATATACGCATGCATATGTTTACATGTATATGCATATTCTCGCGCGCACACTCATAAATACACTAAACACATAGGTATGTTGTTACATGTTCGTACATGCGGAGTGTTTATGATCAGATCTATAGTAAGCTTGGACAGGAATTTTACACACACACACACACACACACACACACACACACACACACACACACACACACACACACACACACACACACACATACACACACACACATATGCACACGCACACACGAACACAGATAGATAGATAGATAAATAGATAGATAGATAGATAGAAGGAGAGAGAGATAACAAATATGTATATATATATATATTATATATATATATATATATACTTGCGTGCGAACATGCGTGTGTGTATATATGTGTGTGTGAGTGTGTGTATGTGTGTGTGTATGTATGCACACATACACACATGTGCATGTGTGCGCATGTGTTGATTTCTACAGGTATACATATACACGTGTATGGCAGGTAAGTTTGGTACAACGTATAGACGCGCGTGCGTGTATCTTTGTTTTGCAATATACATACATACATAATGTAGTTGTATATATCACACTCACCGTGTATATGTGTTTGAATGTGACTGAAGGTATACAAATATGTGTGTTTGTGAGTGAATTTATAATTGCGTGCGTATACGCGAAGTAGCTCTCATATATACGTGTATCTGCAGTGTATCTATGTATATATATATATATATATA
>NC_069003.1:12833176-12833867 GCF_001194135.2 Octopus bimaculoides
ATATATATATATATACATAGATACATACACGTACGTACATATATATATAATGCGAATGTCAATCGTCTACATTGTGAATGAATGTGTGTATGTGTACGTGAGTATGTGAATATTTGTATCGGTGTGTTTGTAGGTTTTGTAAATAATAGTGCATATGTGATTATGTGTGTGTGTGTAAAACTATCCAGCAGTCTATTTCACTGAAATAGACTATTTCCAGCCTGTAAATCTCCCTCTCTCTCTTTATCTTTCTCCCAACCTCTCTTTCTCTCTCTCTCCTTCTCACTCACTCTTTCATTTTCTTTCTCTCATTCACTCGCACACGCGCATACACGCGCTACATATATTCGTATGTATATATTTACACACAAGCTCACAAATATACAGAAATTTCATGCAAATACACATATATGTATATATGTATATATACGACACATATGTATATATAAATATACATACACACACGTCTATGTATATATGTATATTTATATATATTATAAATAATATATAAATATATGCATACATCCATACATATATGTACACTCCTTCTTCGGTCGGCCCGAGGCTGTTGTAGAAGACACTTGCCCAAGGTGCCACGCAGCAGGACTGAACCCGGAACGATGTGGCTTTCCTGCGTTTCTCTTTCTCTCTCTCTCTCTCTCTCTCTCTCTCTCTCTCTCTCTCTCTCTCT
>NC_069003.1:12837650-12839813 GCF_001194135.2 Octopus bimaculoides
TATATATATATATATATATATATATATATATATATATATATATATATATATGTACATATGTATGCATATATGCATGCATATATGTGTGTGTATGTATTTATATACACACACACACACACACACACACAAACTACACCACCACCACACATTCAGCTAAGATACGCCCGCGTGTGTGTGTGTGTTCGTGTGTGTATGTATACGCATTATTTGTGGCTGTTCTATGTCTCCCCACGTCTCAGATAAACCTTGTCGAGCGCGTTCACATGTGCGTGCGTGTATGTACAATATGAAGTGTATGCAATGAAATATTCATTATATGTGCAGGCAGATGCTATGAGTGTGTGTATGCATACATACATATATAAATATATAAATACATAGACACACAGACACACACACGCACACGCACATGTAATGCGTAGGGTCTGCATTTGTGTGAGCAGTATATGAGTTCCTATATATATATACTCTCTTTTACTCTCTTTTACTTGTTTCAGTCATTTGACTGCGGCCATGCTGGAGCACCACCTTTAGTCGAGCAAATCGACCCCAGGACTTATTCTTTGGATGCCTAGTACTTATTCTATCGGTCTATTTTGCTGAACCGCTAAGTTACGGGGACATAAACACACCAGCATCGGTTGTCAAGCGATGGTGGGGGGACAAACACAGACACAAACATACACACACACACACACACACACACACACACACACACACACACACACACACACACACACACACACACACACACACACACACACACACACACATATATATATATGCATATATACGACGGGCTTCTTTCAGTTTCCGTCTACCAAATCCACTCACAAGGCTTTGGTCAGCCCGAGGCTATAGTAGAAGACACTTGCCCAAGGTGCCACGCAGTGGGACTGAACCCGGAAGCATGGGGTTGGTAAGCAAGCTACTTACCACACAGCCACTCCTACGCCTATACTCTACTTTTCATCCGTGACCATCTCGCCTTTTTTCAGGGCAACCTAGCTGTACATAATGTGTAACGTTCTCAACAGTACGAATGAGTTTGGCTGCTATATCGAGCGTTCCGAGGGACCATATAATGTCTCCCCCGTTGACCCCCATCTGTGTGACGTGTTTTATATGTGAGTGGGTATATATATATATATAGTTCGCTATGATTCTGAGTGTGTGTGTGTGTGTGTATGTATACATGCATCTATGTGAAGGCGCGTGGCCAATTGGTTAGGGTGTTGCACTCGCGGTCGCGAGATCGTAGTTTCAATTCCTAGACGGTGTGGTGCGTTGTGTTCTTGAGCAAAACTCTTCATCTCACGTTGCTCTGGCAATCGTTTCGACATTTCACGCGTGGTACATCGTGCACCTGTCCTGGCAACGTCGATTTGATGGAGACAGCGAGCAAATGTATCAATACATTTGATCATTATAAACATATCAATTGTACAGGTTTGTTCAACAAGAAATTGCAGAACCGTCTTTCTCAGACAACGACAGACTACCACTATTATCATACCTGTATGAATATCACTAACAATACGAACATGGCCAAATGATCCGGAAGGTTGTTTCATAATCACCAGGATCCACGTTCGATCCCATTGCTTGTCATCTTGAACCATTGTTACTGTGATCCTAGCCTCGAGTCTACCCCAGTCTTGTAAGTGAAACTGAGAGTAGATGGAAGCTGTATGGCAGCGGCCGCCAGCCTTTTTCATTTTTTCTTCCGTCACGGACCAGCTCCATGCAAAACAATTTTCCCACGGATCGGAGTATCATGCGTATAATAAAATACAATGAAGCACATAATATATAATTTACTAATTACTTATATAATACATTTCCGCTCACGATCGAAAAGTGTTGAGTTCAATTCTCGGCGACGCGTTGTGTCCATCAGCAAGACACATTATTTCACGTTGCTCCAGTCCAATCAGCTGGCAAAAATTAGTTGTACCTGTATTTCAAAGGGCCAGCCTCGTCACATTCTGTGTCACACTGAATCTCCCTGAGAACTACGTTAAGGGTACACGTGTCTGTGGAGTGCTCAGCCACTTCCACGCTAATTTCTCGAGCAGGCTGTTCCGTTGATCGGATCAACTGGAACCCTCGTCGTTATAACCGACAGAGTATGTAATATATATATATATATATATATATATA
>NC_069003.1:12840085-12842794 GCF_001194135.2 Octopus bimaculoides
GCTATGCTGGAGCATTACTTTGAAGAATTTTTAGTCGAATGAACCGCCCCTAGTACTTATTTCTTTAAAACCTGGTACTTTATCCATATGTAATGCCTGTTTGGCTTTCGATCGTAGTTTCCTTCATAATCCCATCTATAACTAGTAGAAATAAAAAGGGAGAAAGTATACAGCCCTGTTGAATTCCTGTTTTCACTTCGAATTTATCTGTAGCTCCGTTTCCAATCAAGACTCGACATGACATTCCTTGGTAAGTTGCTCTTATTATAGATATATACTTGTCTGATATGCCGTTGTGCTGCATAATTCTCCATAACCCTTCCCAATCCCACACTATCGAATGTTTTTTTCGAAATCAATAGAATTAATATAAAGCGGTGCATTCCACTCTGCGCTTTGCTCCAAGATGATGCAAAGAGTGACAATTTGATCTACACATGAACGGTTCTTCCTAAATCAGGCTTGTTCTTTACGCAACAATTTGTCGACTGCTGTCCTCATCCGCTCTAAAAGTATCCTGTTAAAAACTTTTCCGGGAGTCGATAATAACATAATCCCTCTATCATTCATCAACAGGTGCTTGCGTAGTATACTTAAAATCAGATGGCCAGAACACATAAGCAATATGGAGCTATGGCAAAGAATGAATCAAGTTCCGATTAGAGAGCAAATATTTAAGAAAGAGTGGAAGTGGATTGGTAGCACAATTAGAAAGGACACACCAAATGCAGCGAAAAGCGCTTTACAGTGGAATCCGGATGGATATAGAAAGAGGGGTAGGCCTAAGAACTCGTGGCGTAGATCAACACAAAAGGAACTAGAGAAAGCGGGACATTCATGGCAGAGCATAAGTACAGAAGCTAGAAATTATGCGACATGGAATTCAATTATAAGTGGCCTATACTCCAATGCTGAAACAAGTAAAAAAACGAAAGATATACAAGGGTAAGTCAAAAATTATCCGCACTTTTGCCAAAAACGTTCTTTAAGTTGGTCATCCAGTCTTCAGCGCTCGCGTGCTTTTGTGGTTATGCAACCGAATTTTGACCTTGATCGCTCCAGTTTTCTTTCTTGTAATACGGATTAAACATGACCCTTCCGCTGACTGTGCGCACCAAGGAAGAACAGAGATCAGTGATGTGATTTTTCTGGTCTGAAGGTGTGTCAGGAGCTGAAATTTATCGTAGGTTTTCACTACAATACGGCGACAGCGCTTTACTGTGTAGAAGTGTGTATGAGTTGGTCGAGAATTTTAAAATGGCCGAAAAAACTGACGCACAAAGAGCGTGTAGGACGCCCATTAACCACCACTGACGTGAAGATTCAATAGGTTAGGGAGATGGTTCTGGCGAGCTGACCATCAATGAGGTGGCATATTCTCAGCAAATTAATCATGGTTGTGCATGCGAAATCATCCACGATAAGCTTCGCTTCCGTAAAGTCTGTGCAGGACGATGCCAAGAGAGCTTACCGAAACACATAAGCGCAGTTGTGTGGGGATCTGTCAGCGCTTACTTGACTGCTACAACGATGAAGGTGAATCTATTTTTGAAAAAAAAAAGTCAGGGGAAATTAGACCTTAGTCCATCACTTTCAGGCAGAATCCACAAACCAGAACATGGAGTGCAAAAACCCGAATCGCCAGCAAAAAGAAATTCAAGATTCAACCTTCAACAGAAAAAGTGATGCTAACCGTTTCTTTGAGACGCAAAAAGCTGTATACTGGAGCATTACCTGGGAAAAGAGGCGACAGCCACCAGTGTAGGCTACAGTGAAATACTGGTCAAGATACTGAAACCAGCAATTTTGATCCAAACACTAAGGTCTTTAATCAAAGCATATACACCGCCCACATACAGCCTCCTGCACCGTTGAAAGCATTGAAAAATTGGGTTTCGACTCGCTGGAACATCCTGCATACAGTCGAGACCTCGCACCTTCCGACTGTCGCCTGTTTGGACTGTTCAAACATCCTTTACGAGGTCGTCAATTTGCTACGCCCAAAAAAAAAAAAAAAAGCAACGCAGAAAGCGGTACATAAATGGCTGCGCAACTAATCAAAAACATTCTCCGACGGAATAAGCAAACTGAAATAAGTGAATCGAAAAGCAAGGAGGCCATGTCGAAAAAGGATGTAATCGTTCAAACCCTGCTTTTCTTTTAATGAATTACAGAAATAAGACTGCGTGTAATTTTTGACTCACGCTCGTATATAATGGCGTGTATTCATATGCTTACGTGTATATATAAGTATTCTATAACATAATCTATAAACATGGAAAATGGAATATACGGGAACCTTTATATGTAGAAGTACGTATATATATATGGTAAGTAGCTTGCTTACCAACCACATAGTTCCGGGTCCAGTCCCACTGCGTGGCACCTTGAGCAAGTGTCTTCAACTATAGCCTCGGGCCGACCAAAGCCTTGTGAGTGGATTTGGTAGACGGAAACTGAAAGAAGCCCGTCGTATATATGTACATATGTATGTGTGTGTGTGTGTGTATGTGTTTGTGTGTTTGTGTTTGTCCCCCCAACATCGCTTGACAACCGATGCTGTTGTGTTTACGTCCCCGTAACTTAGCGGTTCGGCAAAAGAGACCGATAGAATAAGTACTAGGCTTATAAAGAATAAGTCCTGGGGTCGATTTGTTCAACTAAAAGACAGTGCTCCAGCATGGCCACCGTCAAATGACTGAAACAAGT
>NC_069003.1:12846551-12847951 GCF_001194135.2 Octopus bimaculoides
GAAACACCCCCTATAGTCACTGATATAAATCTTAAGTTATAATCAGGATATCTGCCGATCTATCATTAGTTCGCCATAGATGCTTTCAGCTTTTTTTCATTTATCTTTAATAAAGGCGGCGCGCTGGCAGAATCGTTAGAACGATTATGGAAATGAGTATATTTCTCTTCATGTAAATGAAGAGAGAGAAAGCGTTTATCTCAGTCCTGTTCGATTAATAAACTGTAATATTATTTTGCCCTTCTCACCTTTTCTTCTTTTCTCCTCTCTGTTTATCTTTATCTGTATATTCGTCTGTGTCTATGTGGCGCAGGAGTGGCTGTGTGGTAAGTAGCTTGCTTAACAACCACATGTTTCTGGGTTCAGTCCCACTGCATGACACTTTGGGCAAGTGTTTTCTACTATAGCTTCAGGCCGACCAAAGCCTTGTGAGTGGATTTGGTAGACGGAAACTGAAAGAAGCCCGTCGTATATATGTATATATATATATGTGTGTGTGTGTGTGTGTGTGTGTGTGTGTGTATGTGTTTGTGTGTCTGTGTTTGTCCCCCTAACATCGCTTGACAACCAATGCTGGTGTGTTTACGTCCCCGTAACTTAGCGGTTCGGCAAAAGAGACTTATAGAATAAGTACTAGGCTTACAAAGAATAAGTCCTGGGGTCGATTTGCTCAACTAAAGGCAGTACTCCAGAATGGCCGCAGTCGAATGATTGAAACAAGTAAAAGAGTGAAAGAGTAAAGAGAGTGTATATGTGTGTTTGCATTCAGCATAAAAAAAATGTCTCCCAAACAGATTAGAATATCCATTCAGCTGTGACGAATTGTCATTGCGCCCAGTCGTTTCGTCATTCCAAGATATCACCGTCTGCCGAGCAACTAACTTCTTCTGCAGGGCAACCGACAATCATTATCTCTAGTCTGTTTCCTATAATTTACAACGATACTAGTTTCCTGGATTTAGCACCAAGGTCCGAGATTTCAATTAACATCAAACCAAGTAACCCAAATGATGGTATGAATAACAGAACAAGCAATCACGTTGCAGCGCATACTAATGTATTGTGCGAAAAGGGCCTTGGGACCCTGAGTTGCTCATCCTTGTATAATATATTCTCTGCTTTGCTATTCTTTTGTACAAATCGTCAGTTATATTTCCAACTATTCTTAAGTAAATGTAGCAGTGTGCTTCGGCTACCACGTATGCTTACCACACGTGGGTTACTGGCGATTTGTCCTTATTTTCTCTCCTTTCTCTTTGGACTTCCCTGTTTCCGACGAAGAGCTATGCTCGAAACATTAGCAACAACTCTTTCTCTTAATATATTTCTTATACATGGTCCTCACGTTGGTTTTTGTTTTCTTTTTTTCTTTTTCTCGGTTTTTTAATTGTTTATTTGAA
>NC_069003.1:12847961-12848480 GCF_001194135.2 Octopus bimaculoides
ATATATATATATATATAATATATGAGTGTGTGTGTGTGTGTGTGAGCATGTGTTTGTATGTTCGCGTGTGTGTGTACGCTTCTATGTAGGTATGTCTGCACGTTATTATATACATAAATGCACACACACATATCCAAATATGCAAACACATGCACAAAAATATAACTAGCTAGTGTGGTTATATATAGATAGATGTGTGTGGAGGTGGGGGTAGGTGTGTGCGCGAGTGTGCGTGCGTGTGCATGAGTGCGTGTGTGCACGCGCGAGAAAGGTGTTTAGTAACTTTCACACCTATAAGCTCTGTTCTACACAAATATAACTGGAAAGTGCACTCGTTTGGGATAGGGGTGAAGATATGGTATATCCCATGATTTCATGCTACTGTAGGGGCGTACACAGAAAATATACATACCTAAACTTGTATATTCACAACGATATATATATATATATATATATATATATATACATAGAGAGAGAGAAATAGATTTGTATATATATATATATATATATATATATATA
>NC_069003.1:12848610-12849661 GCF_001194135.2 Octopus bimaculoides
TATGCCTTTAATTTAATTAGATAACAAAGAAGAAGCAATGATGAAGGTAGCATTTACGATCGTTTCGATTTACCTTCATCATTGCTTCCTCCTTTGTTACCTAATTAAATTAAAAGGCATACCAGCAAAAACAACGAGTCTCCCCTTGTTATTACAATCATTTTCTTCTCCTATATAACCTAAACTACGGTCTATCAACCGAACCACCTGCTACCGTACAACTTTACAAAAGACTGTACCTACCCAGGTAATAACCAGGAGCGACTTTGGATTTAATTATCCCTTACAGGTATAAAACTCCTCTAACTGATACCTACACTATATATATATATATATATACACACACACACACACACACACACACACACACACACACACACACAGGGTGCGTAAGGTATTTGAGGACATGCCCTTTTGGGGTCAATGCTGCATTTTTTGCTAACACTGTATAATCTTTGCTTCATAATATAATAATGGTAGACCCACAGCTTACTCAAGAAATGAAGAGGCATGCTGTTATTGTGGATATAATGGCTAAGCATAGCGATTTAGAAATATCTCGCTTTTTCAAAGTTGCCAGATCTTTCATAAGAAGCTAGAGACTATCACCAGTATCAAAGCATAAAAAGCATTCCAAATGTTCTGAAATCATCAGAACACCTGAATTTATCCAGCAAATTCAACAGACCATTGATTACAAACCCAGAAAGTCCATGAAGTCAATTGCAAAGGATCTCCATGTGTCAGAAGGAACATTCAGAAATGCTGTCCACGAAGACATCAGATATAAATCTTATATGATGAGGAAAGGTCAATTTGCCAGAAAGAGCAAAGAAAATCATTACACCAGATATAAAAGGCTCTTAAACAAACTGAAAAATCCAGCAGAAGAAGATTTGATTTGGTTTTTCCCAAACGAGCAAAACTTCCACAAAATCAAAAAATTAACAGAAGAAATGAGAGACAGTTATTTGAAAACCCTTCTGAAGTTTCAAGTGTTATGCATACAAAATTTCCTGCAACTGTCATGGTTTTAAGGTTTGCCAGCAAT
>NC_069003.1:12851531-12854912 GCF_001194135.2 Octopus bimaculoides
TGTAAATATATCTGTAGATGTATAGAAACAATTATATATGCATGAGAACGTATGTGCGTTTTTGTGCATAAAGGTTTTAATAGGTGATTTGATACCTGTCTGTTCCTAATTAATGTAGAAAACATGTGGTATGTATTTATATAGCTGTGTATATGCACTGCTGTATGTATGCACGCGTATGTGTGTGTCTGTGTGCGTGTGTGTGTCTGTGTGCGTGTGTGTGTGTGATGCATGCAAACGTATAAGTGTATGTTTTGTGGTTGTGTCAAGTGTATGTTTTGTGGTTGTGTCAAGTGCATATTCATTTTCTTTTATTGTGTTGCTTTTTTCAATCAACGGACAGCGTCCATGCTGGAGCACCGTTGCCTACAATGTTTTTGCCGATCACATCGACTGGAAGTTGTGTCGATAGATATTTGTCGAACCGGCTCCTTATAGCTTTTCTGAAACGACCTCGGTGTTTTAGACAAGCACGTATACATACGCGTGCGCGCAAATACACAAACACACACACACGCGCGTACACACACATGCACACATACACACATACACATATATTGTGAATGGAATTTGGTCTGCCAAATTCCATTCACAAGTAACGAGAGTGGAATTTGATAGACGGAAATCATAGACAAGGATTTGTGTATGTAGAATTCCTGTGTGCTTATGGGTAGGCGAGGAGTGTTTATATACACTCGTGTGTATGTGGTTGCTATATATATATATATATATATGTGTGTGTATATACATATATATGTGTGTGTGTGTGTGCATAAAATACATATACACACATACATATATATATAAATATATATATATATATATATATATATATATATACATACACATGTTTTCATGAGTATTTGTATGTATGTATGTATGTATGTATGTATGTATGTGTGTGTGTATGTATGTATGTATGTATGTATGTATGTATATGTGTGTGTATGTATGTATATATGGCAGCCATCGTACATACGTCGGAATAAATATGTAACTATGCAGTACTGTTAGCTTCACCGCGACACCATGTATTGTTGGAGCGTTCATAATCAAGCGGCCATTCCCGTGGCTGTACGTATTTTTCATGTAGTGCGTGTATTGTTTACACACACACACATAAATATCATCATCATCATCGTTTGACGACCATGTGTACATGAGTAGGGTGGTTGACAGGAGCCGGCCAGTTAGAAAATCTACCCAAGGCTACTGTTTCTGTTTTGGCAAGGATTTTACGGCTGGATGCCCTTCCTAACACCAACCACTCTGTAGAGTGGATATGTGGCACTAGCATAGGCGAGGTCAGATTTGGCAATATTTTTACAACCGGATGCCCTTCAAGACGCCAACCACCTTGCAGTGTGGACTGGATGCTTTTAACGTGGCACCAGCACTGGCCGGGTAACCAAGTAACTCACAAGACAAGTAATTATGAGAGGCGCAAGCGGCATTTGAGGAGGAGAACTTGTGTCGGAGGATGAAAGGTTAGAGTGTGACAAAGAGGCGGAGAGACAGAAGCAGGTGTTTTGCCACAACAGAGGGTGCATTAGAGGAGGTGATCCAGTATCAAATGATGAAAGGTTAGAGAAATAGAGAGCCAGAAATAAGTGTCTTGTTATAGAGGAGATACGTGGTTACCCAGCGAGAGAGAGAGAGAGAGAGAGAGAGAGAGAGAGAGAGAGAGAGAGAGAGAGAGAGAGAGAGAGAGAGAGAGAGAGAGAGAGAGAGAGAGAGAGAGAGAGAGAGAGAGAGGGAGATGGAGAGTGAGAGAGAGGGAGATGGAGAGTGAGAGAGAGGTACAGAAAGAGGCCAGAAGTGTGCTGATGTAAAGGTGATACTTGGTTACCTAGTCAGAGGAAAAACAAGAGAAGGGGAGAGAGAGAGAGAGAGAGAGAGAGAGAGAGAGAGGGGGGGGAGATATAGTAGGATACAGTAAAAGTGTAAGAGAGAGCAGAAGAGAGATGATGTAGTGCCAGGGTATACTCACAAGTAACAAGAATATGAGAAAATAGGGAGTGGGTGTAGGGAGGCAATGATACAAGGAGCAGGGAAGTGAGGGTTAAGAAAGGGGATTGGAAAACAACCATAATGTATATGGAGGAAATGTGAGGAAGGGAAAGATGCAGTTAGAAGAGGAGTTGTAGTCTGATTTCTTAGGGTAGAGTGGGTGAAAAGCGTGTTGTTACATGTGGGTGGGACACAACTCTCCTAGCACTCAGTTGAAGTACATTAGGAAGGTGTTATCCCCAAAGACTGGTGTAGCAGTATTATAGTCAGCTGCTAGAAGGGTAAAGCTGATGCCTTAGATAGAAACAACTACAGAAGTATCATACTGCTGAATCAGGGCAGGAGTAGCAAGATTATACTTACCTGCAAAGGAAGGCTGAAGAGGGTTAATCTCAGCAGAAGACTGCGTGGAGTTAGCTAGAGTAGATATAGACTCTTATGTGGGTAATAGGGAAGAAAGTTTATTAAAAACTGCTAGAGTTACAAGACAAAGGGAAACCAAAAACCCAAACGAAGTTAAAACCAGAAAAGAGAACAGAAATTTTCTGACTGGCAGGAGAAGGCGTTACATGATAGATTCCCGAAGATAGCTGCAGCAAATAGTAGTAGTGAGATATGGCTATGGTAGCAGAAAGGAAAGCTAAAAAGGGAGACAGAAAGTTTGTTAGTAGCTGCATAAGATCAAACATTAACGACTAATTGGATAAAAGCCACGTTAGACAAAAACTAAGTAGATTTCGAATGTAGATTATGCAATTCAAAAGAGGAAAGTGTTATTCATATAGTAAGTGAATGTAGCATGCTGGCACAGAAAGAATTCAAGAAAAGACATGACAATCTGAGGAGAGCAATCCACTGGAAGTTATGTAGAAAGCTATGATTTGAATATACTAATAAATATGAAAATGAACCTAGTAAAGTACGAGAAAGTAAGAAATACATGTTCAACAAATCGTGACGTCTAAACCAAACACCAATCAACTTAAATAATTTAGTGAAATCACACACTGATTGGTCAGAATACAGTTTGCAAAAATTAACATTTTGGAGCCTATACAAATGTATTTAAGGCACACATTTTAGCCATCTCACTACAGTCGTAAATTGTAAAACATAACTGTTACCACTACTACATGAACCTGAAGATTGCATAGTTTAATGCATGAAAGTACTAGTTCAGTCAGAATGGACATTTAATATTCTATCATTTCATTATAGTATATGATCTTATATTATATTATAAGATTGTAAATAAAATGTGAAAATCAAAGTTGGAATTTCTTTGAGTAATATATATATATATATATATATATACGTATGCAACTAGTATTATCCCACGCAAGAATACTCGAGCAGTGTGTGTGTGTATAT
>NC_069003.1:12857267-12858932 GCF_001194135.2 Octopus bimaculoides
AGTAAAAGAGTAAAAGAGTAAAGAGAGTATATATATGTTTGGTCATCCCATAAATAATGCAGTTTTTTCGATTCCATGAAAGGCAGATAGTAATTTTACCTTGTACTTATTCTTAGTGCAAGTTTTGAAGAGTGCAGTTCGATTTTAACAGTTATTTTTTCAAAGCGATAATGGAAGTGACAAAGGAGCATGCATATTCGGCACATTTTGCTTTATGAATTCAATAAAGGTAACAATGCAATGGAAAATGCGAGGAATATTAATGCAGTATATGGGGATCGGGCAATAAGCGTAAGCCAGTGTCAACGGTGGTTCCAGAAATTTCGAGTCGGAAACTACAGCCTAGAAGACGGGCGTCGACCTGAAAGATCTGTACAGCTCGACGAGGACGTCCTGCAAACCGTGGTGGAACAAAATCCATTGTTGAGGAACTAACAGAGAGCTTGGATTTGGTCATTCAACCATTCATCGACACCTGCGTGCCATCGGAAAAGTCAGCAAATTGGGTCAATGGGTTCCTCACAAACTTTCCGAGATTAATCGCGTGCAGAGAGTGAATGTGTGCTTTTCTTTGCTGTCACGTCTCACGAATGAGCCTTTTTTTTTTTTTTTTGGACTGAATAGTGACTGGTGACGAAAAATAGGTTCTCTATAAAAATGTCAAGCACCGAAGACAGTGGGTAGGGAATGGAGAAACACCGGCACCCCAGGCTAAAGGAGTTCTTCACCCATGTAAGGTGTTGTTATCTGTTTGATTGGATATGAAAGTTTAGTCCACTTTGAACTTTTAAACCCAAACCAAACGATAACAAAGATCTTCTGCGAGCAGCCAGAGCGGCTTAAGTCAGCGCTAGAAGAAAAACGACCATCTTTGGTTTCAAAACGAAAAGTGTTCTTCCATCAGGATAATGCTCGGCCACATACAGCGTGGATAACATTCCAAAGGCCGGAGCAGGTTTAATGGGAAACGATGCCCCACCCACCATATTCACCGGACATTGCGCCATCTGATTATCATTTATTCTGCAGTCTTCAAAATCATTTGGTCGGAAAATAATATGAATTCTGTAGACGAAGTCAGAACAGTAATGGAGAAGTATCTTTCGTCACGGACAAGTGAATTATGAATGAGGTGCCTTGCAAGTCTACCAGATAGATGGAAGAGCATTGTAGAAAATGAAGGAGAGTATAGTTTAGATTAAAAAAGAAATTTGAAAAATTTGAAAAATAAAAGCAGTATAAAAAAATCGCATTATTTATGGGATTACCCAAAATATATATTGTTGTATTTGAGGATGGTCATTTTTTTGTCAAATAAACACAAGCACTATATATTTGTTCTTCACTCGAGTATAACTGTTGTTATTCTAACTCATGTCCATTGTACGGAAATATATAGTGCGTGTGTTTATTTTGCAAAAAAAAAAAAAAAAAGATGACGATCCCGAAATACTACAATATCTGTTTCAACACACGATTTCACACCAGGTGTCTTGCAACACAAATTCATAAATGTATATGTATATATAAACACAATTGTGCTACTATTAGTTTCATGTGTTGAGGACACGCCAAAACAGGCTGGTTTCCCTGCACAATCACAGCCCACATAGCATATATCATATACTGGTGGGCCTTGGATTTAATGTGCCGGTTTTAATGTAC
>NC_069003.1:12860232-12861908 GCF_001194135.2 Octopus bimaculoides
TAAAGTTGCGATAACTACTTACAAATTGGTGACGCTGCGTTCGGTCATGTAAAAACAAATAGTAAATGAGTATATGCATATATACGTACAGGTATGTGCATACCGACATCCACCTACTCTTTTACTCTTTTACTTGTTTCAGTCATTTGACTGCGGCCATGCTGGAGCACCGCCTTTAGTCGAGCAAATCGACCCCAGGACTTATTCTTTGTAAGCCTAGTACTTATTCTATCGGTCTCTTTTGCCAAACCGCTAAGTTACGGGGACGTAAACACACCAGCATCGGTTGTCAAGCGATGTTGGGGGCACAAACACAGACACACAAAAGACACACATACATATAATATACATATATACGACGGGCTTCTTTCAGTTTCCGTCTACAAAATCTACTCACAAGGCTTTGGTCGGCTCGAGGCTATTGTAGAAGACACTTGCCCAAGGTGCCACGCATTGAGACTGAACCCGGAACCATGTGGTTGATAAGCAAGCTACTTACCATAAAGCCACTCCTACGCCTATATATATATATATAATTCCAAGGCGTGACAAGTGAAAAAGGCTATGTGCGGCTACATAGAATATAGGTATTCAAAGACCGATCTGAGAATGAATAAATATATTTTGTCGGCGCTAACGTTAATGGATTAAATGATTTTTATGTATATAATATACATTTGTGTTTCTGTGCGGGGCGCATGTGTGTATATGAGTGTGTGTAGGTACGCATGCATGCATGGATTGGCTTCTTGATTCTGCTGTTTACTGTAACTATCCTATCTCATGCCAAGCTGGAGCCTCGTTTTCAGATTTGAACGCAACACGCTCACACACACACACACACCATCACAAGCACAAATTTCGTATCGTCTGCCTCGAAGGATATCTTTGCGCATGTCTAGGGTTCTAGCATACGTATCGGCCTTTTTATTTTTTCTGTATACATAGCATCTCTAATTGGCTAAAACAAGGATTTATAGGCGGCGGTTCTGCTCTCGTTGCAGCATTTCCATTTATATTATTATTATTATTATTATTATTATTATTATTATTATTATTATTATTATTATTATTATTATCTATAAATGGCTGATCCGGGACGTTTAAAAGGAGACGCGTCTAGATATCTTCGCAAATTCTCCGGGGAATAACTGGTAAACGTTTTTGGGAAGCAGTTTATATATATTTTTGTGGTTTTATAAATTCTAAACTGATGCAAAAGCTTTTCAGGAAGTTAGTTTTGCAGGGGGTAGGGGGCGGTTTCCACACTATACCCCCATACCTATACCTTTTGTTTCTTCTCGCATATGCCAAAGAATATTCCTGATATATGTGTGTGTGTGTGCGCATGCGCGCGCGTGTATATATGTATGTATGTGTGTGTGTATATATATATCTATATATATATATATACACACACACACACACACATACATACATATATACACACGCATATATATATATATATATATATATATGATAGTGCTTCGCTTCTTTAAAAAATTGTCTGTAGACAGATACTCATGCGCATGCAATCACCTTCATATATGGATACTCACGCGTACATATAGAAACAGAAACAAGGAATATATACGCGTGACTAGAGGACATTGACACAAACATTTGCATACATACACAGAGATAAGCCGTAACACACATACATACGTACATGTGTG
>NC_069003.1:12862320-12869158 GCF_001194135.2 Octopus bimaculoides
ATATATAATCATAGTCCGGGAACAGCCGGTTGGTCCGATGCCACTGAAGAGGCTACGGCAAAAACCGAAACTGATCGATCAGTCTGGGAATGTCTCGACCGCTGTTTTTCAGCCGATTACGTTCCCTGTCAGCATGTATGCATACAACTATGTGCGTTGACTGCAACATTAGGACGTTTAGCTCTTATTTCTAGCAATGTAGGTGTTTCTAACACCCTCAGTTATGTTTGATGACGGTTGTAGTTTTCCTTTTTGGTACACATTTGCTTACTGCTGTTCGAAATGAGGAGTAGATAGACAGCCGACAACTGATGAAGGGTCTTTTCTCTGTGTTTACTTATCCTGTTCTCCATTTTTTCTCGTTTATGTATTTAACCCGTTTGTTTACGTATTTCGTGTTGTTTGAACCGTTGGTGATGTCCTCTACCCATATATGCATGTGTGTGTGTATATATTGGCACTGGTGTTCCACTGGTTACGACGATGAGCGTGCCAGTTGATCGGATCAACGAACAGCCTGCTCGTGAAATTAACATACAAGTGACTGAGCATTCCACAGAGAGTAGTTGTCAGGCAGATTCAGTGTGACATAGAACGTGACAAGGCTGGCCATTTGAATTACAAGTTCTACTCAGTTTCGCCAGCTGAGTGGATTGGAGCAACGAGAAATAAAGTGTCTTGCTCAAGGAAATAAAGTGAGTCGAATACCCCTAACTACTAAGCTAAACGCTTTCACTCTCTCTGTCTCTATCTATCTATCTATCTATCTATCTATCTCTATCTCTATCTGTCTGTCTGTCTGCCTATCTATCCATCTATCTATCTATCTATCTATCTATCTATCTATCTATCTATCTATTTACACATACATGCATGCATGTGTGTGTGTGTGTGTGCGTGTAGGACCAGCTATTGCAACAGCTTCGTTTCTAAGGGCCTACAGCACTTCAATATCCTTCCAAAGTGCCTGAAAGAGATGCATGTTGTGGATGTAGGCAACTTCAAAACAAAACTGGATCTCCTCCTGTCAAAGTTTCCTCGCGGCAGGAAACACACATGAAGGCAGCAGCATCGATCTCCTCATTCACCAAATGCCGCATATCAGAGGAGGTTTCAAATAATAGAGGTATTGCAAAACCAAAAGATATAATTATTTGTAGGATTCATTTGAATCAAGGTATTTTCATAAGAAGAACACTAAACCAGGGTCGAGATTAGCCTATCCGTGCTGATAGCATATACGGACACTCACGCACATATCAGTGCATCTATGGACGTGTCCTAACACTTATATATACATGCACATGAGCTCTATATCAAGATATGGAATGTGTGGTGACCTTCCTGTTTGGCAACACTTGCATATATGTATGTATGTATGTATGTATGTATGTATGTATGTATGCATGTATGTATGTATGCTTGCATGTATGTATGATGGCATGCATACATGTATGTATGCATGTACAGGGTGCGTAAAATATTTTAGGGCAGATTTATGCTTATAAAAGACAGATATATAATAACAGATAATAACTTTATTTATCAAAAAATTCTATGAGGATAAAAATAAACCTTCTTTTCTATAATCTTATTCAATAAAGTCATCTTCAGCTTCAACAACTGCTTCTATATGAGATCCAAATCATCTCCATGCTAGAATCAAGTGGTCTTGGTTCATTTTGGACATTACTCTGACTATGGCAGCTTTCAAAGAATCTTTGGTGTTATGGGCATGTTCATTGACCTTTCTCTCAACAACGCTCCAATAGTCCAATGGATTCAGATCTGGGTAATTAGGAAGTCAAATGTTAGGAGTAATGTGATCATGAAAATTTTCAGCCATCCATATCTGTGTTACTAGAGTCATGTGTGATAGTGCAGAGTCTTACTGAAACACACATGGCCTTCCATTGCATATACTGTCTATCCAGGGCTTAACAATTGTTTCCAGGACCTCAATGTAGGCAGAAGCATTAACTCTAAAGCCTTGTGGAAAGAAGTAAGGAGGCATCACATGTCCTTCATTGCTGACAACCCCTAAAACCATGACAGTTGCAGGAAATTTTGTATGCATAACACTTGGAACTTCAGAAGGGTCTGCACATAACTATCTGCCATTTCTTCTTTTAACTTTTTGATCTTGGTCGAAGTTTTTCGCATTTAAGAAAAGTCAAATCAAATCTATTTCTGCTGGATTTTTCAGTTTGTTTAAGAGCCTTTTAGATATGGTATAGTGATTTTCTTTTGCTTTTTCAGATAAATTGACCTTTCATCATATAAGACTTGTGTCTGATGTCTTCATGGACATTTCTGAATGTTCCTTCTGACACATGGAGATCTTTTGCAATTGACCTTATGGACTTTCTGGGATTGTAATCAATGGTCTGTTGAACTTACAGGATAAATTCAGGTGTTCTGGTGATTTCAGAGTGTTTAGAATGCTTTTTATGCTTTGATACTGGTGACACGTTTCCATCTTCAGTCTCTGACTCCTTACAAACCTTGTAGACGAAAGATCTGGCAACTTTTAAAAATCGAAATATTTCTAAATCGCTATGCTCAGCCTTTATAACCACAATAACAGCATGTTTCTTCGTTTCTTGAGTAAGCTGAGGGTCTGCCATTATTATTTTCTGAAACAAAGATTATACAGAGTGAGTAAAAAATGCAGCAATAACCCCCCCCAAAAAAAGGTATGCCCTCAAATACCTTACACATCCTGTATATATATGCATGTGTGTATGTATGTTATTATGCATGTATGTGTATGTATGTATATCATGTATGTATCTGTATGTATGTAAGTATGTATGTATGTACGTATGTTATTTCTTTACTACCCACAAGGGGCTACACACAGAAGGGACAAACAAGGACAGACAAACGGATTAAGTCGATTACATCGACCCCAGTGCGTAACTGGTGCTTATTTAATCGACCCCGAAAGGATGAAAGGCAAAGTCGACCTCCGCGGAATTTGAACTCAGAACGTTGCGGCAGACGAAATACCGCTAAGCATTTCGCCCGGCGTGCTAACGTTTCTGCCAGCTCGCTGCCTTATGTATATCATGTATGTATGTGTGTGTATGTATGTATGTATGTATGTATGTATGTATTATGTGTTTGTATGTATGTACGTATGTGTATGTACATATGTATGTATGCACGCAGCTATGCATGTATGTATATAATTCATAGACGTGATCCAAATGTTCTCAGTATAGAATACTCTTAGTAGAACTCAAAATATTCAAACTTGGGCGGGTATAGAAGAAAATGTGGGGATAAGCAAATTTGGCAGATCAATATATAAAGTATATTATATACACGAAATACAAAGTTTGTATATATGTATACATATAAAAGATCCGATTATTTCGATGGTAGATACGAAAGAGTACTGACAAGTTTCTGGCTTTAGGTAAAAGAAAATACAGGAGGATCAGTTAATTATGATTTTATGAAATATATTCCCCTTTCCGATTCACACATTTGTTGTAGCGGTTCTTCAGCTTCTGTAAGACCTGAACTCGGAAGGTTAGGCTTCCAACCAAGCCTTTCGCGATACCCTTAAAACTATGAACTTTTACAGCACTCACTTGTATATAACAACAATAGGTAGCATGGTAGGCAGAGCATACTCTTCGCGTTAACATGTTAATAATACAAAACGAGAAAGAGAGAGAGAGAGAGAGAGAGAGAGAGAGAGAGAGAGAGAGAGAGAGAGAGAGAGAAAGCGAGAGATAATGAGAGAGAGAGAGAGAACTCATAGGGAATGGGAAGAGTAAAATTTAAATAATAAAAGTTAATTAGAAGCAAGAAGAACAAGCAAGCATGGTTGAGGGGAATATGCTCAAATTTGACTTCTCTCGCGGTAAGCTTAACTGAAGATGGGATAAGAATGTATAATTCAAAATCCGAAACCGGTATTAAACTTTCTACCATTTCCTCTGCGACCTTCGCAAGGGTAGGAGACTAATTTTTAATTCTTATTTCTTGCTCATTTTGCACCAGACCTGTTCATAAGTTGAGCTCTCTGTGGTTTCCGATGTCATTAGACTTCTATTTCTAGCAAAGCTGGTAAACTTCCAGTACCATTATATATATACCGTCACAGTAGATTCTATATTTCCTAGGCGCAAGCGTGCCTGTGTGGTAAGAAGCTTGCTTTCTAACCACACGGTTCCAAGTTCAGTCCCACTGAGTGGCACCTTGGGCAGGTATCTTCTACTATTGCCCACCAACGACCTCTGAGTAGATTTGTTAGACAGAAACTGGAAGAAGCCCGTCATGTATATGGGTATATATATATATATATATGCGTCTGTTTTTTTGTCTGTGTCCCGCCAGCGCTTGTCAACAGGTGTTGGTGTGTTTTCGTCCTTGTAACTTAGTGGCTTGGCAAAAGATAAAGATAGAATAAGTACTAAGCTTAAAAAGAAAAAAATAAGTCCTGGGGTCGATTTGTTCGACTAAAACCCTCAAGGCGGTGCCCCGCCATGGCCGCAGTCTTATGATTGAAACAAGTACTATATATAGAGAGAGAGATATATATATATATATATTAACATTAGCGGTATTTGAACTCATACCGCACAGAGCCTGAGCAAATGCCGCAAAGCAATTAGACACTGTAACCATGTTGCCAGTTCACTGCCCTAAACATGGATAAAATAACACAGCAGTGAATAAAATAAATGGATAAGTGAATCAGCATTTTTGGCGTGTTTCCAAGACACTATTTATTGATGATTAATGATTACAAAGAGTAATGAATGATGATTGTTCATCACCATCTGCGTGCATTCCTAACATAGTATATAACTTTGCAGGTTTGAATTCTAATTCCACCTCACATGCCTACCTTCGCCCACTCAAGGACACTCGCACTCGGCACATACTCACATGCGCATACTTATGCTCATAAGCTGTACTCTGAAGCGGTATACATGTCTCGGTAAACCTATTTCTACTGTGCATCCAGACGTGAGCCCATACATAAGCATTTCGTCAAGTGATACCTCACTTCGTCGGAGGTTTGGCCATTCGGGCATGAAACACGTGTACAGCTTGCATTTAAGGAGCCGGAATATTTGTTTTATTATTACTGTGTGCGTGTGAGTCGGTGGTGGGGTGCGCGCGCGTGTGTGGGTATGTGTCTGGGAATGAATTTGAAAAAATATAAACTGTACAGAATCCCACCATATATATGTCTGTATGTGTGTGTGTGTGCACGCGTGTATGCAGAAACGGAAAAAGGCAAGCTGCAAATAGATTTACAAAAAACACACCTATTATATATACAGGGGTTGGACAAAATAATGGAAACACCTAGCGTCATAGCATCATAATTTTTAAATATTTATAAAACCGTCAAAACCTTGTTCATTTTTATGTTTTTTGATTTATTATTAGTGTTGCTTAATATGTTTTGCTAAAATTGCTGTTTCTTTTAAGATATCATCAGAAAAAGGTAATTAAAATTCATTAAAATGACAGATCTATCGGACTTTCAAAGAGGTCAAATTGTTGGTGCTCGTATGGCAGGCACTAGCGTAACGAAAACAGCCGAAATGTTTGGTGTATCAAGAAGTACTGTCTCGAAAGTAATACCAGCCTTTGAGAAAGAGGGAAAAGCTCTTCGTCGAAACAAAACACCGAAAGAAAACCAAAACTTTCAGATAGGGACCGTCGGACTCTTACGCGAATTGTTAGAAAGGATCACAAAAGTACAGCTCCCAAAATTACTGCAGAGATTAATGACCACCTTGAGAACCTAGTTTCCACAAAAATTGTTCGCTGGGAGCTGCACAAAGCCGGATATCACGGGAGGGTTGCAATCACAAAACCACTACTTTCAAAAGAAAACGTTGCAAAGCGTTTAGAGTGGAGTAAAAACCTACAGAATTGGTCCCTAGAGCAACACATGGCTCTGGATTCGGTCCCACTGCGTGTTACCTTGGGCAAGTATCTTCTACTATAGCTTCGGGCCGACCAAAGCCTTTTGAGTGGATTGACATGAACATACCTTGTGATCATAATATCTCAACAAAAGCATTTAATGAGCTCAGAAAATATAAAGATTTGCTGATTGAAATCGAAGAGATGTGGAATCTCAAGATGATTACAATACCAGTGATTGTAGTAGCAGTTGGAATGATCGAAAAAGGAACAGAAAATTATTTCAGGATAATCCATGCAAGAAGTACAAAAGATTGTCTTAACTGGAACGTCACACGCATTTAGAAGAGCGTTGTCGCTGCCAATTTTCTTTCCTTTTTTCCGCTTTATTTTCTTTCTTTTCCTTTTTCCGTTTTTTCTTCTGTCCTTTTTGTTTCTTTCTTCCCACCTTTTTTTTTCTACCACATGACTTTGCAAATGAACAATCTGGCGTGTTTATTTTAATGGCCCACCAATGTATATAGTGAGTGTATTTTCCCTAGGTGTCGGAAGACGCTCGACAAGAAATGGAAACAAAATTGAAAGAGGATAATGATGATGATGATAATCATAATAATAATAATAATAATAATAATAATAATAATAATAATAATAAACGTATCTGTCAAGACCTACCAAAAACTGAGTAAATATAAAGATCTTGAAATAGAAATTAGCAAAATGTGGAATCTGAAGACGAAAACAATACCTATTGTCATAGGTGCCCTGGGAATGACAGCGAAACGGGCTGATTACTACCTAGCTCAGATACCAGGAAACCCCAAAATGGCTGAAGTTCAAAAGATAGTGCTCATGGGAACTTCCCATATCCTACGTAAAATACTGTCTATGTGATCTCAAATTTCTGGCCTTGTATGAAAATAATAATAATAAT
>NC_069003.1:12870714-12871749 GCF_001194135.2 Octopus bimaculoides
CTAAACGCAACCGTTATAACTGCGCACCGCTGCCTATACAAGTATATATCCTTGGTATGTTGGCGGTAATTTAGGCCTTTCTCTTACACACGCCTATACAATCTACCATAATGAGCCTCTCTCTCTCTCTCTCTCTCTCTCTCTCTCTCCCTCTCCGTCTCTTTCTCGCCTTCTTTTTGCAGTCGAGCAGTCCCTTGTCTGATGTCCCTCTTAATTTTAATGTCAGCCAAACGAGACGTCACAGACTCCCTAGAAAGGACCCCCATCCTCCACGGCGCGTCAAACACGGTGGGCGTACTGTATGAACATCGTCAAAACTTGTCGATCACACGACTAACGAGGAAACCTTTATCCGATCGCTCAGCCTGCTAAAGATAACAACCGAATTTCCCGCAAATTAAGCAATACAATCATTAAAAATTAAAGAAATGAAGAACACTTTGAACAATATATTTCTTGATCCAATGTGTTCAATCTACGTACACAGCCAACCTCCTCCATCACAAGAAATCCCTATCCGATCTCTCAACCTGATAAAAATAACAACCAGATTTTCGTCAAATCGTATCAGAACACAATGAATAATATATTCCTAGATACACCATTCCTAACGATAAGTTAGCGGTGGCCATATAGAAAGCCTTTGATCGTAGGTCATGTCATTCGTATTTGACCTGTGGTTAAACAAGAGCAACAAATTGATTGCCCATGTCACTCACACTTAAGATGTTTCATATCTTGAGTTTGCTCTATATTGCCTTCCCATGTGGCACAATCAACCATGTGTCATAGCTAACGAGGACTCACTTTGCCAATTTCCTCCATGGTATCAGGGTTTCATAGAAGAGTTGGGATGCCAGACGACAACATTACTTTCAACAAATTTCTCTGCAGCAGGAATTCACTGATTGAACGGGCTTCACCATGTGGTGAACACCATCAACGTTGTCCTCGGTGGTGGCAGTTGCTGGACGTCCAGACCTTTGGTCATCTTCGAGACTTTCCCTTTCCCTCCTAAATTCGGCTCCCCCCCCC
>NC_069003.1:12872241-12875208 GCF_001194135.2 Octopus bimaculoides
TTTTATTTCTTTAGTGCCCACAAGGGACTAAACATAGAGGGGACAAACAAGGGAAGACAAGGAGATTAATTCGATTACATCGACTCCAGTGCATAACTGGTATTTAATTTATCGACTCCGAAAGGATGAAAGGCAAAGTCGACCTCGGCGGAATTTGAACTCAGGACGTAACGGCAGACGAAATACTGCTAATGTTTCTGCCAGCTCGCCGCCTTAGCTCACCCTTGTATATTATATAATACTACTTTACATATATGGCGGCGAACTTGCAAAATCTTTAGGTTGTCGTACAAAATGCGTTCTGAGTTCAAATTCTGCCGAGGTCGACTTTGTCTTTCGGAGAGTGGGAGCTGATAAAATAAGGTACCAGTAAAGTGCTGAGGTTGAAGAAATAACTAAATACCTTTCCCTAAAATTACTGACCTTGCACCAAAATTTCAAACTGTCATTATGAGCACGCGCACACGCACACGCACGCATACACACACATACACATACATACACACACACACACACATAAACGCAGATGTAGTGATGAGGAAATTCATCAGGAAGCCCCAACGTCCAATTTTCGATCCATCTGAGTGACCCCTTAGGAAAGCTGTTTTCGTATACCATAGCTTCCGTTGCCCTATAGCTTGTGTTTCAAACTGGATGCCTATTTTCCGGCTCACAGGATGACGTCGTATATAAATCGAGGTAGGTTTTTCTGTAAAAAATTCAATATTCCAGTGTCTACTTGTCGACCCCACTCCCCTTCTCTTGAATAATCATCCAGTTATTCTCCCGTACTTAAAGGAAAAACGACTGTATGATTTCAGTTACAAGGTTTTATTGAGAAATCGGGACATCATCGGTTTAGGATGGATCAGATCATCAGAGATTGCATAGGGAACAGAGAGGAATGGAAAATTTCAGAACATGATGAAGAACATTGAAATTAAAAAAAAGAAAAAAGAAATTTCTATATGAAATAATGTTTAATGCTTTTAGATTTGATTTCTAATATTCGCTTTCATTTACGATTATAATCTCGCATTGATATGAACAAACATTAAATATAAAAAGAATTAACGGGTAACTAAAATTTGTATTTGTTGTCACGGAGAACCTTAAGTTTAAATCAAACACCGCCACAGTTTTTCCAAATCCTGCAGCATTTCACAGGGAATATTTGGTCCTCTGAAGTCGCCATCCTACCCTTTTGGGTAAGTTGGGGTGTAAATTTTGGTTCGGAAAATTCGATTCACATGCCGGAAAATAAGTTAAACCCTCTAACACGATATACCGTATTTTCTGGCATTCAATCGATGTGGAAGACCCCGCCTCGGTCGCAAATGACCATAGGTTTGCACCTAGAAAGTCACTCTTCAAGGAAGAAGTCCGGCAAGGTTGTTTGCGGAAGACCAGTTGTTGCCATGCATACCAGTCTCCCTTCTCCACACCACAAATGTTGTCCAAGAGAAAGGCAAAAGCCGATATAGCTTGGCACTAGTGACATCGCAACTTATTTCTACAGCTGAGAGCACCGTAAAATAAAGTGTCTTACTCGGGAACACAACACACAGCCCAGTCCGAGAATCGAACTCACAACTTCACGATTGTAAGCCTGACGCTCTAACCACTTAGCCATGCGCCTTCACTCAATCGACATAGAGTATGTTGTAAACATATAATGCAAACGTTCAAGCATCACCACTATCTTGCCAAACCATGCTGCATTTCAAATGGAAGTTTTGGTCCTCCGAAGACGTCTCGGTGTATAAGTCGACCTGCTTTGTCGGGTGGGTGTGGCTGTAAATTTTGGTCTGAAAAATTCGACTTGTATAACGGAAAGTATGATAGAAGGAACCTGAGAGGAAGCCCGTTGGATAGATCATCCCTGCAATTTAGTGGTTTATCGCCAATGACACACGATGCTACGTCGATACACAAGTAGCATTGCGTTGAAGATGCACGTGTCTGAGCCATACTGGGCCACTTAAACATTAATTCAACGAGCTGGGAAATTCAGTTGTTCTCATAACAGGAAAACACAGTGTGTTTTGCGTAAATGTGCTTTGCGTAAGTGTGTGTGTGTGTGTGTGTGTGTGTGTGTGTGTGTGTGTACGTGCGTGCATATTCATATGTTTAATGTGTGTTTGTGAATGTATGTGATTGTTTATGCTTGTATGTATGTGTGTACGTGAGAATTCCGAACGTTGAAGTGCATTATTTCTATTTGTGTCTTTGCCACTGCTGTTGTTGTTGTTGTTGTTGTTGTCGTCGTCGTCGTCGTCGTCGTCGTCGTCGTCATCACTGCTGTCGCTTTTGTTGTTGTTGTTGTTGTTGTTGTAATTATCATAGTTGTTAGCGTCTCTGTTGTTATGGTTGCTGTTGAGCCCAAGGTCACTCCCGGTCCAGAAGATCTATGTCAGTGATCGAAAGCCTTTCCAGTCGTGACAATCCACTCTTACATCCAGATACTGTATGCCGTAGGGTGCATTACCAAATCTATCCTTCCCTTCTTTAAAACAGTAACATACATTGTGAAGGAGAATTTTGACGATTTCTAGGAAGTCAAGGGGGACTTGTTACTCATGGGCGTTCATATTATTGTTGTTGTTGCTGTTATTTTTTGTTATTACTCTTGTTGTTCTTCTGGTTACTATCAGTGGTGGCGCTCTCATCATTTCTTCTTCTTCTTCTTCTTCTTCTTCTTCTACTACTACTACTACTACTACTACTACTACTACTATTACTACTACTATTGCTGCTGCTGCTTCATCTTCTTTTACTACTACTACTACTACTACTACTACTACTACTGCTGCTGCTGCTGCTGCTGCTGCTGCTGCTGCTGCTGCTGCTTCTACTACTTCTTCCGCTTCATCTTCTTCAATTTCTTCATTTTCTTTCTTCTTCGTTTCCTTGTGGTTGTTATTGTTGCTGTTTTGTTGTTGATGGTTTTTGCTTTCGTGGAAACGG
>NC_069003.1:12877153-12877604 GCF_001194135.2 Octopus bimaculoides
ATGTATGCATGTGTGTATGTACGTGTGTATGTATGCATGTATGTATGTGCGTATATATGAGTATGTATGCATGTATGTATGCATATATGTATGAATGTATGTATGCATGTATGTATGTATGTGTGTGTCTATGTATGTATGTATGTATGTATGTGTATGCATGTATATAAATTTTTGAAAAAATACATATATATACATATATATTTTTTTATTCTTTTACTTGTTTCAGTCATTTGACTGCGGCCATGCTGGAGAACCGCCTTTAGTCGAACAAATCGACCCCAGGACTTATTCTTTGTGAGCCTAGTACTTATTTTATCGGTCTCTTTCGCCGAACCGCTACCTTACGGGGACGCAAACACATCAACATCGATTGTCAAGTGGCGGTGGGGACAAACACAGACACACATTCATACATACATACATACATACATACATACACACACACACA
>NC_069003.1:12880057-12881531 GCF_001194135.2 Octopus bimaculoides
TGTGTGTGTGTGTGTGTGTGTGTGTGTGTGTGTGTGTGTGTGTGTGTGTGTGTATGGATGGATGTAAGTATATATACGTACGTAGGTACGTATGTCCTAGATATGACATAAAAGTGCATCCTGTGATGAGACTCCAGTTCAGGAGTCCTTGAGTTGTGGGGAGCATGAAATCATTCCCAAATAATACCCTCTCGTTTTTTTGGACTCCTTGGTTTTGTGGCTGAGGATCTTAGCAGTGTTTGCAAGCTGTTCTTGACTTTAGATTTCAGCGAGGATATTGCTGACAGTCATTGTCTTTAATATCTGCTATAGAATAATTTGTCAGTGATGGTTAGACTCGTCTACAAGAAGACAAGCACCATGTATGTATGTATGTATGTATGTATGTTATCAATCAGTTTCATTTCTGTATTTCTTGTCCATAGAGAAAGAGCCGGACTCTAACATCGATTCAAGGCTCCTTCATTGGAACTTTTATCAACATCATCTAGGTATTTGTGCATATGTGTGTGTGTGTGTGTGTGCAGTATTTTAGTGTTAGTGTATGCGCAGATTTGTATGTTTGTTTTATGGATGCGTTTTTATGTATATATTTTCATGTCTAGATGCATGCATATGTATTTATGTGCTAAATTTTTGGAAAGTTTTACATATCTTTACAGTTCCATTGATGGCTTGGATCTGTAGTTTTCTAATCAGCCTTTTTCTTTCAGGTTTTGAGAACCCCAATTTTTCCAGGTTTTTGTTGAGGTAGTTCGTTACATATCCCAATGCCCCAGCAATCACGGATATGAATCTGAACTTGTAGTCTGGGTGGAGTATCTGCAAATTTCTCAGTAGCTCGGCGTAGTTGTTCTCTTTTTCTCTAATCTTTAGCGTGATGTTGACATCCGCAGGACAGCTAATTTCTACTACTGTACACAGTTTCTCTTCTCTGTCCCAGATTACTATATCCGGTCTATTATGTCTGCACTTGCTTGCTCACTTGCTCGCTCGCTTGCTTGCTGCTTACTTGATTGCTCACTTGCTTACTTGCTTGCTCGCTAGCTTGCTTGCTCGCTTTCTTGCTTGTTCGCTTGCTCGCTTTAATCCAAACAGATTAAACCAGGGGTTTTCAATAACTACGGCAGATGTCAAATTGCAGTAGAACAATATCAGTGACCAGGTCGCAGACGTGCGACGAAAGATTTGACCTCTCATCCTTCTCTCCGAGTATCTTCACGGGAAAGTCCTGAAACATTCCAAAGAACTGAACTTGGAACCATTCTTTACCAACTGAAACTGATTAACTGTTATTGTTATAGTCTATCTCAAGATCAGCCACGATCTAGCAAGCATATGGCCAAAGGTATTCTAGTCGTGACCATCACCTCTTTATTTGCCTTTACGTATAACAAAGCCCAGAACTGCGTTATCCAGTGAGGGCGGTGATTTTATAAAGATTGGCTTACTATTTTTAGCAGGTTGAAAAAAA
>NC_069003.1:12881736-12890594 GCF_001194135.2 Octopus bimaculoides
CGGGTTATTCAACAGTGATCCGGTGGTTTTTCCCCTGGACGTCTGCAAAATGACTTTTATAACGAATATATGCAGCGGAGATGGAAGAAAATTTTCCGGCAGAGGGGTTTGCCAGGCTCAAAACTCCCGTCCTTCTGCTGATTTCAAATAATAAAGAAATATACTTACATTTACATATAAAGGTTCATATATGTATGTGTATGCATATGTATGTGTATATACATCTCTTTCTCGTTCTCTCTATCTCTCTCTCTCTCTCTCTCTCTCCCTCTCTCTCTATCTCTCTCTCTCTCTCTCTCTCTCTCTCTCCATATACATACACACATATATATATATGTGTGTATGTGTGTGTGTCTGTCTGCCTGTACACACACACACATATATATATACATACATACATTATACATTATATATATATATATGTGTGTGTGTGTGTGTGTGTGTGTTATCTTTTATTTGTTCCAGTCATTACACTGCGGCCATGGTGAGGCACCACCTTGAAGAATTTTAGTCGGACGAATCAACCCCAGTACTGATTTTTTTTCTTTTTGTAAAGTCTGGTGTTTATACTGTCGGTCATTTTTGACAAACCGCTAACTTACGGGAACGTACACTCACTAACACACACACACACACACACACACACACACACACACACACACACACACACACATATACATATATACATATAAGATAGGCTTCTTTCAATTTTCGTCATCCAAATCCCCTCACGAGGCTTTAGTCGGCCCGAGGTTATAGTAGAAGACATTTGCCCATGGTGTCACGGAGTGGGTCTGAACCCGGAACTATGTGGTTAGGAAGCAAACTTCTTACCACGAAGCCGCGCCTGAAAGTAAGAGACAGACAGACAGACAGACAGACAGACAGAAATACGAACGCAGAAAACAGACAGGCGCGTTTTTCAAAAGTAGGAACGTGCGTCACACATATCCGTCTTACATAAAGCTATGTGGGTGTGTGTACGTGGGTGTGAGTACATACCTGTATAGATATGCATATATGTGTGTATATACATATAGATAAGTATATATGTATGTGTGTGTACATATATATATATATTTGTATGTGTGTGGATATATACATATAACTATATATAGTTTTGCTGTGTGTGTCTTGATAAGACGAATGACGCTATAACTAATGACAAATTTAGCAATTTAACTCCCGAAATATACTTGTGAATTTGTGATAAGAGATGAACTGTGTTAACAAGGCGGCTGTGGTTCACAGGTTGTCAAAAATACGGCAACATCCCAACCAAGCCTTCTTGTGACGATAGAGGTATGCGCTGTGGTAGCAGGTGATGGCGAACGATGATTGTTGCAATGTAAAGCTATCTTGCAACACCGGCAACAGCTACACATTATAATGTGTATTATATGTGTAGCATGTTGTGTAGTTGAGAAGTATACTATTTGTGCATGTGTATATATCAAACACATATACTCGATTTTTGCTTGCTTGCTTGTTCGCCTGTAAGCTGCGATTTGCAAGCAAAGTACATACTTTGAGTGCGTGTGTTCGATAATTTTTACATGTGTGTGTATATAAATATAAATTTGAATATATATATACATACATACATACATACATACATACATACACGAGTGAGTGCTGAAAAGTTCCTAGTTTTAAGGGTGTCGTGAAAGGCTTGGTTGAAGGCCCGAGCTTCCGAGTTCTTTCACAAGGCTTAGAAAAGCTGAAGGATCGCTGCAATAAGTCTGTGAATCTGGGAGGGGAATATGTTCAATAAAATTATAATTAACTGATTCTCCTATATTTTCTTTTACCCAAAACCAGGTACTTTTCAACACCCCTCGTAACAATATATGTATGTATGTCATTATTCAATTTATTTCACGATTTCTGGCCAATAGAGAAAGAATCAGTTTCTAACCTAGATCCAAGGCACCTTTATTGGAATTTCAACATCAACAACAGGGTATTTTTGTTTGATTGTATGTATGTAGGTGCAGATTTGTATATTTTATATATGCATTCTCATGCATATAGTTGCATATCTAGACATGCTCATATATATTTAAATGATAAACTTCTGGAAGGTTCTACAGATTTTTACAGTTCCATTGATGGATTGGATCTGTAGTCTTCGAATTAGCTTTCTCCTTTCTGTGATAATATTATTGGTTTCACAATGGTCCTGGAGGAAGATGTTTAAACATGCTGTATATATTTTATACATTGAGTTCTGGCATGTAATTGGCCGGTAGTTTTTTGCCATGTGGTTGGTTCTGCATTTGAGGATCAATTTTGTCTCTGCCAGAGCTACCAGTGTGGTATGCTACTGTTCCCAATAAAAGCTTGCTGGTACAGATTAACAAGATATGGTCGGTAGAATGTTAGCACATACATAGGCGCACGTACGTGCACACATGCACACACATAGAAGACAACATTGTTTCCAGTGAAAGAATCTTGTTTCTAGGTTAGAAACCGGTTCTTTCTTCACTGGTGAGAAATTTTAAAAAATAAAACTGAAAGCAAACATGCATACATAAACACGCATACATGCATACTCACATACATGCATATAAACAGACATATATACCTGTACACATACATACATACATACATATTTCTAGCATTTTCTTTTCATACGTTCATATTTTACTTAACTGTAAAGCATCCACCCACGCCTCTCTTTCTCGCTCTCTCTTTCTCGCTCTCTCTCTTTCTCTCTCTCTCTCTCACTCATCTTTCTGTCATTTCCCTCCACCATGATGCCCACACTACAGTCAGACGTGTAAAGCGATATTGACAGACAGAGAAAGCACAAGAAAAATGAACAGAACAGCCGATACATGCTTCTTCCAATTGAACTGTTGCTATTTTCTTAAACTTTTACTCATTTTTTTTTCTTTGACTTTCGGATCCATTAAGCCGTCACCCCAGAGGAATATAAATCAGTCAAAATGTTTGCTCTTAGACGACACTTAAAACCGAGACAAAACTACAATATACTGGCTCTTTGCACATCACCGACGCCATTACTGGTGGTAGCTGGGGAAGACGGTAATGATGGCGACGAATTGCGTCTTTACGCATTTTACGCACTTTCCCTTCTGTTCATTTTATTTAACAACTTAACAAAATATAATATCATCAAACCTGGCCTCCGCCCACGTGTTTCAATACAGACAGGCATTAAAAAAATAATAAAAGACAAGATGACGGTGACGGTGACGGTGGCGGCGGCGGCGGCAGAGGTGGCAACGACAACGGCCACCACAATTACTGCCACAACTATTACTGCGCCTCACCCCACCCACACTTCACCACCTCCATTACCACTATCACAAGGACGACGATGACAACGTCGGAGAACCGAGGCTGAGGGGTGTCGAGGAGGAAGATGGTAGTTGTTGCGGTGGTGTTGGAAACCGTAGGTGTGATGTTTCCTTGATGTTGTTGCTGTTGTTGTTTTGCTGATTCATTTACGTTTGTGACAAATAGCTATGGTGGTGGTGGTGGTGGTGGTGGTGGAAATAAATGTGAAGAAGGCATCATTCTTTAGATTTTGAGTTCAACTCTCGGTGACGGCCGACACCTCCCGCTGCATCCCTTGAGGCTCCGTGAACAGCAGTTATAATATGTTAAGTAGAGATGTTTTGTTAGTGAAACTGTGTAGACGGATGGATTGCATTGGTAATTCAAAATGAAGATAGCGTTGGTAGGTTGTGTCAGCTTAGGAATTGCGTTGAAGGATACGTGTGTCTGCGGATTAATCAACCGTTTCCATCTGAGACGCTAATCTGAAGAGTAAGTAGTTTAGTTGGACTGAATAACTAGATTATCAACGAATAACAAAATGGTTTAGTCGAACAACTAAATGAACAACGATGACCCCACACACACACACCACACACACCACACACACACACCACATACACGCACCATACACACACACACCACACACACACACTACATACACACCACACACACATTATAGACAGAGAGAAAGAAAGAAAGGTATATATATATATAGAGAGAGAGAGAGAGAGAGAGATAGATAGATAGATAGATAGATAGATAGATAGATAGATAGATAGATAGATAGATTGATAGATAGATAGATAGATAGATAGATAGACATCCACAGACAAACAGGTAGATAGACAGACAAGCTGGCAGGTAGGCAGATAGCTATATACGTACGTACGTACATACATACATACATACATACATACATACATGCATACATACATACATACATACATACATGCATACATACATACATACATGCATACATGCATACATACATACATACATGCATACATGCATACATGCATACATGATGTAGGTATGTTTATGTGGTTAAGAAGTTTGCTTCCCAGCAATGTAGCCATGGGTTCAGCCTCAGCGCGCGGCACTCAGGGTAAGGTGTCTTCTATTATAACTCCGGACCGACCCAAACCTTGTGAGTGGATTTGGTTGACGGAAACTGAAAGAAGTCTTTTTGTTTGTCTTCCACCACCGCTTGACAACTAATATTGGTTTGTTTACGTTCCTGTAGCGGGTTCGGCAAAAAAAAGTGGGGAAAGCCGATAGAATTAGTGCTAGGCTTTAAAAATCAAGTACTTGGAGCGATTTCTTGAACTAACCCCTTCACGACGATACATCAGCATGACAACAGAAATAAAAGGTAAAAACGTGTGTGTATGTGTGTGTACATGTGTGTGTTTGTGTGTGTGTGTGTGTGTGTGTGTGTGTGTGTGCGTGTGTGTGTGTGTGCGTGTGTGTGTGTGTGCGTGTGTTAAATAAAATGAGACAACAAAGCTGAGGCTGTGGAATTTATAGGACATTTACAAAGAGAAAAGTAGTCTTACAGCTGTTTCTGGGATATTAAGATATCCCTTCATCAGAGACGATATGAGAGAGTTAACTAGAGGGAAATAGTAGAGATCAATATAAGGAGTTGCTTTGGAAAAGGATGGATAGAGGAAGTATAAAGGGAATTAAAAGAATAAAAATAAATACATATATGTATATATAGATTTTGGTTTCCAAGTGGCTTCAATGCCATGGTTCAGTAGTAAAATTCCATTTTTTATTGGTTATGGTGTTTTTGCAGGGCAAATTGTTAGAAATAGTACTATTATTAATAATGCTAATAAATTTTGGGAAAGAATAGATAAACTGTTAAGACTTTTAATTAAACAAGGGTATAAATATGGTAAATTGGTTAAAACTTTTCATCGCTGTTTAGGTGGGAAACTTGAAATTTTAAATAAATATGGGGTAATATCTAGTCTTCAGCTTAGTAAATATTTGTAAGGATTTGGAAGGTGTACGATTCGAGGAGACAATTGAGGAAGTAGTAATTACGCAATACGTCATCAATATCTAAATTGGTCCTTTTAATTCTTAGTGATGGAACCGCGTGTCAAATAAAACGTGTTAATTCTTGTAGTTTTATTCTTCTAAACAGTTTTAATTAGCTTTAAACATAGCTAGGTTTTTTTAATAATAGCGAATTACAAGTACTTTTATTATTTCCTATTTAATAAAATTTGATGTTTCTATTAGTTACTGGCATTGTAGTGTGCGATTGTCACATTGACCATGACAGAGGAAGTTTAGCAGAAAATCTACATTAGATTTTGCCAAAAGTTTGGCGATACTTGCTTAGAGGCCTACACAAAGTTTTCAAAAAGTTTTCATCGTTCTCGACACAATCAAGTAGATTTTGTGTAACTGAAACCCGGGTGTCTTTTTGCTAAGTTGTAAGTCGTTTTGGCACAAACTTGGCAGACACGCGTCTCATACCCAAACCTTCAGTAGTAATGGACTGAACTGAACCGCAACTAATCTACACATCCTCTGATAACTCACAGATAGGGATTCGACGATTTCCCCTTATAGCTGCACGCACATCTGCGATATTATTCTCAGTTTTGTTGATTGCGGTTCTCCCAGAACGTTCGTCACTAACGACACTTTTTCGGCCATCTTGAAAACGCCTGAACCACTCGTACACTTATGTGCGGCTCATATACTCCTCTCCATACACTTTCTGCAACTATGCGCAAGCCTCTGAGAAGGTATCGCCATGACAACTTTCTCTGTCATGGTCAATGCGACGATCACATGCTACACACTTTCCCTCCAGGCACTGCCGTAAACAGCGGAAGTGAACTAAAACATGAAAACTTAGTGTGCATGCACAACACAGTTCAAAGTCAATCTTTGCCGAGCAGTTTTACTCTGCGTACATTAGCTTCGTTACTACGGCAACAGTTCGGATACTTATTGATTAAACCTCGTATGATGTGGATTTTCCGACTATTTTCCACTTTATCGTATGTGGTGTGGCGTTCGATTTAAAACCCCATATGTGGATAACCAACTTAGTAACTTTCCTGTTGTCCCTGTGTCGGAAGAAGATATCTGATTAGCGTGGGGATTTTAAAATTCTCCTTTACATAGTCCGATATAGCTCTTATCGGTTTTATTATTATCTAGCGTTGATGAAACCTCTGTCACATATACGACGGATTTAATCATACATCACTGGTCGAGTGGACAGGTATCTGAGTCTCGACAGTTGCAACTTGGAATGGGCTCTTAGTGTTGGTCTCGTGTCATGATACTCTATATTGGGGCAGCAGCTATATGATAATTTCACTGAGCGCCTGTTAAATTAATATATAATCCCTCTAATAATAATAATAATAATAATAATAATAATAATAATAATAATAATAATAATAATAATAATAGACCTAAAAGTAGACTTAGGAAAATAATTTGGTTCAACCTTCTCTTTTCCCTTAACGTAAAAATTAACATACGTAAAAATTAACATACGTAAAAAATTCTTGTCTCTCCGAGACAAACATTTTTTAGAAAATCGCAGAAAGTCTCCAAGGACTATTTTCTAAAGTACGTGGAGAACAAAATATTCTTTGTTGAGACTATCACTAAAATGAACGTATTGGAATATAGAATGTTGGTTTTGCAATAAAACTTTATGGGTAGATCAGGATCGATTCCATACCTAACTGATTTAAACTTGCTACTGGTAACCATGTGATTCAACGCCACCTGCTCATGGCAACTAAACCAGGCCCCCTGCAGACCTTACCCAATGGGAACAATGTGGGGGTGACAGCCCGTAGACTTGCATAAATTATTCTAATTTTGGCACAAGGCCGCAGCTCAACTGGCACTTGTTTTATCGCCCTCTAAACGATGAAAGTAAGGTCGACCTCGACGGCATTCGAACGAACCCAGAATGTAAAAGCCTGAAAAAATGTCACTGAGCATTTTATTCGGTACGGTAGTGATTCTCCTGTCGACTTAAATAACAGAACCTGTTAGAAAAGATAGAATCCCTTGAGAACCAATGCCTCCTCATACTTACGGAGGAGATGATGAGATCTACAGGATTACCAAGAGAAGCAATATTCTAAAATGAGAGCAAATTCCACAAAAACACACAAAGGTAAATACGAATCATCCATGGACTTCCATAGTTCCTGTCTACACAGCTTTTGTTGTTCAATATTACCACATGGATGGATCGAACGAAGAACCACGTAGTTGCGCTGACGAACTTCTTAAGGACACGGTCAAACCTTTCCCAGTCCGAGACCGGGGTTTTCAAATCACTCTGCTACATCAAAGTTTCCAGCGGTTCCTGGAAAATTATCAAACTAATTAGAATAAACACGTCTACCTACGTTTGGGCCACCAAGGGAACAAACAGGTATCAATTGTTAAATGGCAAATTCTTTAGGTCCTTTTGGTGATGATGGTAATCGGTCTTTGGATCGGACTAATGAAGTTTCCATTGGTTTTCTAAGTTGCTGTTATTGTTTGTCGGTCGCAACTTCTGGCATAAATGTCAACGTCTTCTGGTGGCGGATGGAGTTTGAACTCAGAATACCGATAGATGCATAAGCATTTAAATCACGGTCAGCTAGTCTTCTTTGCTTTGTTTGTTTCTTTTTTGCATTGTCGTCAAGCCAATCTATATAAATTAATCAATGTACCCTCACCATCCCCTTCCTTCCACATGCTACAAAGTGAAGGAAACTTCGGCTCGTATTTCTAATCATAAGTCCAAAAAACCACGCAATGGCTTTCTTCGTCATCTCGTTGTGCAACCAGGATGCATTCAATCGGTTACCGACACGTTATGATGACGACTCCCTCCATCCCCACTAGCCCCTACCTCTCCCTTTCTCTCTCAGTTTTGCACTGTTTCCATCCTCCATCATGATTCACCAGTAAATTAAACATCACCAAAAGCAATGTTTACACACCGTCGACAACTAGTCACGCATACACACGTTCATAGCGTCCGGTCTTCTATATTAAAATACCCAGAAATACCAATTCTCTCTTAAGCAACAAACTCGGAACGAATTCTTTTACTTTCGGCGTGACATCATCAGCATCTGACCAATGGTATTTTCACACGTCATTTAGGTCCGGCGGATCCTTGTTTACCCACTGTATCATTTCCGATTTTTTCGTATTTTTTTTTTCCACAAACATACGCTTTTTCTTTCGTTTTGGATTGGTAATTTTTTCTTGGCAGGGGGGGGGGAGATCATACAAAATCTTGAAATATCCTTTAATAAGATTATACCAGTGTGTGTATCTGTATGTGTGCGTTTGTGTGTGTGTTTGTGTGTGTGTGTGTGTACATGTACATGAATGAATGTGTGCGCATATGCATATACGCCGGTATGTAGGTTTCTATGTGAATGAATGTGGGTGCACATGAATGCAAGGTATATGTGTAGTTATATATACATATCTATATATATGTATGCATTTATATATATATATATGTATATGTATATATA